>NC_079424.1:17641097-17771097 GCF_026213295.1 Gadus chalcogrammus
AGAGACACACAGCCGGTATGGTGGAAGGGTTTCTCAGTGTTGGTTATTTATTTTTATTTGTCAGTGTGCATCATTTGGAGGTTTGAGCCGCATGCCCAGAGCAGACGCTAGGTGATAGATCAGCTCATCCATACATTAGAGATCCGTGATCATGTCGTCCGCAGTTTGTAAACTCCGTAGAGGAGAGGAGATGACCACCGAACCCCGAGTCCGCTTCTACCGCCCCTGGACCGGTAAGTTCCGCCCAACACATTCTGAACTGCACACTCTAACCAGACCACACACTCTGAATTGCACACTCAGACGATACGCACTCTGACCAAACTCTAAACACTCTCACCTTCACACTATTACCAGGTTTACACTCTCTGACAAGGCCTACACACTGAGATGAGGCTATGTTTGAACGCACTTTTTCTAACCTTTTCAAAGTGCGACAGAGTCGACTACGACATGCATTAAGACGTGCATGGGTTGGACGGATAGCATTTATTGTGAAGTTATTAAAGTTGTTTCTAAGGTAGAAACTTTCAAGCTATTTCAAATTATAGTCAGGTTATCTCTGCCTTGTAGATTCCTGAAGATGAACTTGTGCCCCACATCCTCCATCAATACATTGTATCATAACCTGTAATATCACATCATAACAGAAAAAGCACTTTATAATTGCCATTAATAATAAGTTATTATTATTATTATTATTATTATTATTATTATTATTATTATTATTATTATTATTATTATTATCATTAAATAAATGAAAACATGTTTCAGACACAGAACCACAAGACCAAAGGAGCAAAGGAGCCTGTGATCTTCTTCAGCATCATCATCATCATCAGCAGCAGCAGCAGCAGTTCTCCTTGCGTTCCAGCTGGTACCTGAGCCGTAGACCACGCACTGCCTTCACGCACACACAGGTAGAGAGGGCGTGTCCAAGGATGCATGTGTGTCTTTTTGTGTGTGTGTTTATTAATGTGTGTGCAGTGTGGGTGTTTATTAATGTGTGTGCAATCTGTTTTTGTATGCATTTGTGTGCATGTGTGTGTGTACAGGTGTGTGTGTTGGAGACAGTGTTCCAGGTGAACTGCTACCCAGGTATCCAGGTGAGGGAGGAGCTAGCTGGGAGGCTCCAGCTTGACGAAGATCGCATCCAGGTACACATACAAACCCCCCCACACACACACACACACACACATACACCTTTACACACACAATCCCACAAACACCTACAAACACACTCTCGCACTCTCGCTCTCTCGCTCTCGCTCACACTCTCATAGCAGAAGGGGGAGGGCAAGATTATGGAGAAGAAAAAATTAACACGATTTTCAAGTGCATTTTTTATTCACTGGTAGCTGACTGATAGCATAGCCATTTTTATCGATTGAATCTAATGTACCTATATATAGATATATATATATATATATATATATATATATATATATATATATATATATATATATATATATATATATATATATATATGTTAGATTCAATTGAATATATATATATATATATATATATATATACATTTATACATAATAAATTCCAATGCCTCTTGACCGTTGTCTCAGATCTGGTTCCAGAACCGTCGAGCTAAACTGCAGCGCTCCGTCCGGGAGAACGACCTCCAGGCGACCCTCGCAAGCCTCAGGGTCACCAGCCGGGACGGAGGTCAGGCCAGATGTAAACAGGAAGTCCAGGCTCACCTGGATCTCAAAGGAGAGGAGCAGGTTTCAAGCTTTGCCAAGAAATAACCCATCCTTGAGGTCCGGACCCCATCTGGAGGTCAGGACCGCACCTGGGGGTCATGACCCCACATGGAGGTCAGGACTCAGCCAGAGGCCAGGACGCCATTTGGAGGTCAGGACCGCACCTGGGGGTCATGACCCCACACAGAGGTCAGGACTCAGGTCAGGACTCAGCCAGAGGTCAGGACCCCATCTGGAGGTCAGGATCCCACCTGGGGGTCATGACCCCACATGGAGGTCAGGACTCAACCAGAGGCCAGGACGCCATCTGGAGGTCAAGACCGCATCTGGGGGTCATGACCCCACACGGAGGTCAGGACTCAGGTCAGGACTCAGCCAGAGGTCAGGACCCCATCTGGAGGTCAGGACCGCACCTGGGGGTCATGACCCCACACGGAGGTCAGGACTCAACCAGAGGCCAGGACGCCATCTGGCGGTCAGGACCAACGCTGGAGGACGCAGCTCATCCAATGACCATTACACTGATCACATCTAGAAGGTTGGGATTGGTCACATCATCAACAGTTAAAAATGTGTTTACTGCCTTTGATGTACCTTGAGCACGATCTCCATTATTGTCAATGTATAAACCACCACAGCTGTACCAGTATACACCACTGTCATGATCCCAATCCCCCCTGCACATGTGTTTGCTGTTTTGTGGTTCAACCTTATGATCATAGGGTGACGGCACGTCTTACAGGCTTTGGGTGCTGGGACTGCTGAAGCAGTTCAGCTGGCCATACTTCATAATGATACTGCTGCTGGTCTAAGCTGGAGAGATCAAGGAAAACGGATTTGGAATGCAGCCGAGCTGCATGCAGCCAAATGTGATCTTCCTTCTCTGTCCTCCTCTCTGCCCCTATCACATCTCTCCTTCCTTCTATATCCTCATCCCTCTTTCCTGTCACATCATACCTGCTCTTTTGGCATTAAATATGTAAATAAATAAAATATAAATATGAAGTTTAAATATGATACATTTTTGTTTTTTTGGGGGGGGGGGGCTAGGGTATAGGGTAAAGGGCTAGAGGGGTTAAGGTAAGGGCATATAGGGTTCAGCTTAGGGTATAGAGTAAAGAGGGTTGGCGGAGTGGAAGTTATCTTGGATATCCCTGTACTCAAGTGTATAACACAGTACATTTCGAAATTATCACCGATGCTAGTGATGTGGTCACAACCACGCCATGGGTTTCAATGTTATACCACTTTTTACCACCAGGAACCGCTCACATACATAACAGCACTTTTTTCCCCTTTTCCACCGACAGTACCAGCAGCTCAACAGTGTTCACTCTTGCATATTTACTCGGAAAATTATAACTTATTATTTTTTAAGGTCACAAAACGACATACCTGCATTGATGAGAAAACACGGGTTTGTTAAGCAAACCTAGTGTGATTGACGCACATGGAGTAGAAGCCTACACTTTTGGCTGAATCCTAATGCCCCTACTTAATATTAAAGTACCGCAGCAATTAATTATAAATTATAAATTGGTCTAAATTAAGAGAATAATAACGTATGGATTTTTTTAAGTCTATTTATAATGCAAATTAAATAATTAAAATATCTAGACTGTACTATCATATAAGGGTGTCAGAAAGCACAGGACGGTAGTAGAATAAATAATTAGAATATTATTAAAATCGACAAAACCTAAATAAAGAAAAAAATCCATGTCCCAAAATATTTCCAATACCTGTCGCCCCCTAGTGGATGATTTAACTTTCCCAACTATCCAACTCCGCAGCAGAGTCAGATCCGAGCAGCAGACCCGAGACTGCAGACCACTGGGAGGAGATGGCGATTCCGCGGATTGTCCTTCCCCTCCTGGCTACTCTGTCTCTCCTGTGCACCCCGGGGTGGACCTCTGACCCGGACCCTTGCAACTCGCAGGTAAAAACAGCTAAAACCCTCGTCACACCCCAACGGTAGAACCCGCAGCCGACCAACCGGAGAGACTGACGGTCGGAGATCCTCTGCCTTCTCGGTTAGAATTTGCATGAACAAAGTGAACTCCTAACTATTGTTGACTGTCGATGTTCCTCTCAACGGATCATTGAGTTGCCTGCGTGTTCGCACGGTTATTTCTTATTTTCTTAGTAGACCAGGTGTTTAAGCCAACTTTTGTGGTCAGGAATGTTATCGTTTAACTTTAGGCCTACCTGCGGTAAGACATTTAAGCATGTAACATCTCCACCGGGTTACCTACTGTCGTCTCAAATAACAAGTTAAGTTGAGATCATTTGTTTTAGTAGACAAGTTATATTAGTTTATACCATTGTTTATTTATTTTTGACCAGTTTTGAGTTTGAGTTATCTTTCTAAATATTTCTTTAAAAAAATAATATTTAAAAACTTTGAAGCTTTCTTTTTTCTCGTTCTCAACCATCTGCCCACGCCAGGGTCTGGTGGGACCAGGTGGGCTTGGGGGGGGGGGGGGGGGGGGGGGCGGTCTTTTGCTCAGAAAGCAGACGCATCGGAACTCCAGTTTCCGGACTCGAACCGCTGATGACTTTAACAGAAGCTGGGTGTGCTGAATGTCAGGCTTTTAATGTATTGTTGAGCGGTGTATTATGCCTCCGGAAGAGACTTTGTGTGAAGCTTTATAGAGGAGCGGTTAAAAGAAAACGAGGAGGAACCGGGTTCGATAACTCAGCAACACAGATCGTGTGTGTGTGTGTGTGTGTGTGTGTGTGTGTGTGTGTGTGTGTGTGTGTGTGTGTGTGTGTGTGTGTGTGTGTGTGTGTGTGTGTGTGTGTGTGTGTGTGTGTGTGTGTGTGTGTGTGTGTGTGTGTGTGTGTCTTTTAAGTGATTTCCACAGGAAGTTCACACTGTTTACCCTGCTGAAACATTCCTTCCTGCCCCCCCCCCCCCCCCCCGCCCCACACACTCATTATCTCCCCCCTAACCCCCACCACACACACCTCCCCCCAGATCAAAGGAGCAGGAGGATGTGGGCACGAAGTCCTTCCCCCAGGAGTTACCTCTTTAGAGTTTTTGTGTTTGTCAGTGTGGGTTGTGTTTTTAGTGTGCTGTGTTTTTTTTTTACTGTTGTTGTGTTTGGTAGTGTGTTGTGCTTGTTAGTGTGTGTGTTAGTGTGTTGTTGTGTTTGTACGTTTTTTTGTATTTTAGTGTGCTGTGTTTTTTAGACTCTTGTGAGTGTTTTGTGTGTGAGAGTGCTTTGTTGGGTTTGGTAATGTGTAATGTGTCTTTGTAAGTGCGTTGTGTTTTTTAGTGTGCTGTGTTTTTTAGACTATGGTTGTGATTGTGGATGTGTTGTTTTTGTTGGTGTGTAGTGTTTCATCGTGGTTTGTTGCGTTGAGTTTGTTAGTGTGTTTTGAGGCCCAAGGCGTTGCTATGGAGGTGACATAAGCCCCCTCTACACAGCCTGATGAAGGCAGGATTGTTGCGCTGTTATTTCACCTTCTGCATAAAACTCACAAATGCAGAACAGGGGTGCCTCGACGTCTGGGTAGAAAGGGTTTGTGTGTGTGTGTGTGTGTGTGTGTGTGTGTGTGTGTGTGTGTGTGTGTGTGTGTGTGTGTGTGTGTGTGTGTGTGTGTGTGTGTGTGTGTGTGTGTGTGTGTGTGTGAGAGACCAAACCTCGGGGAAATTAAGCATTTCGCTGCCCTGGTGCATATGTTGTGCATCATGTAAGATGCTGACACGGTTGTCTGTTGCTTATGTTATTTAAAAAAAAAAAAAAAAAACGGGTGCATTATGCCCGGTTTCTTTGACTGTCTTATAAAAGCAACGGCAACATAATGAGATCTTCTTAATAGCTTCTTCACCTTTGTATATAAGGGCTGTATAGAGACCCATGGTGAGGGTCAAGGGGGACATGGAGTCCCAGGGGGTAGTCAAGGAGAGGATGTAAAGAGCCAGGGAGTAGCAACAGAGGTGACGTAGAGACCAAGGCCCTAGCTAAAGAGGGGACTGAGAGACCCCGGGTCCAGCTACTGGGGAGACGTATGGACCCAAGCTCTAGTTACAGAGGGGACACAGAGACCCAGGTTTTAGCTATGAATCTGATCTTGTCAATGTTAGCAGTGAAATTGTAAACTCATTAGTCATTTAAACTCCGTAGGTTTGTCTTGACTCACATAATATCCATTTATTCTAGGGGGGGGGTTGAAGGGGGGGGGGGGGGGGGGGGTTGAGGGGGGGTTGTTCTGCCCGAGTGCTCTTGAACCAGACACTGAAAGGCTTTGTGACCTCTAACCCCTGACCCCTAACCTTCCCCAGAGTCAGAACAAGGCCGGGTCTCCTATAAGAAGACTCCTCTTTGAACACATGACTAAGTCTGGAGGCTGGGGTCATGACCCTGAGACATTATGCTTCCTGTCTGACCGCAGGGTTAGGGTTCTGTTGATGCTTGGGTACCCCCGCCTGGACACACACTGCGTTACCCCGGATAAGTGGTCAGCACTTAATGCTTTAAGGATTTTACAGGTCGTAAGAACAATATGTAGTGATGGTGGAGAAACCAAAAGAACGCATTGTGCCGAAAATGATTTTGGGCTCTGGTTGCACCTCCCAAGATTTGGCCGGAATCTCAGCTGATGACAGCGATGCAAACATTCTGTGTGATTGGTTAGAGGAGCATGATTTATTCAGATGCGATCACCCGTCTCCATGGAGAGTTAACATGGTCACTAGTAACCAGGTTATTCAAGAGAAGATAGTTCAGTTAAAGAAGTTACCTCTACGCTAAATCCAACCACAACATAGGTTGCGTTGGGTTTGTCACAACTGGTCACGTTGAACAGTTGGTGATTTACATCACGGGATAATTATTACTGCTTGCGTAACAAGACGGGTACGTTTACAAGCACAGCTGCATGTGTTGGTTCATGTGTCGTCTCTGCTCAACATGAATCACCACACAGATTTGCATATTGTGATACGTTAAACGTTCGTTGGTGTGCCCTATCGCCACGTGGATTGACAGCTACAACGAACTGCCTGTACAGGTTAACATGTGGCCTCACAAAATGATTAGTGATGTCATACCACGCATCATGATGTCATATTAAAGTTCATGACATCACGTTTGTGTGTGTGTGTGTGTGTGTGTGTGTGTGTGTGTGTGTGTGTGTGTGTGTGTGTGTGTGTGTGTGTGTGTGTGTGTGTGTGTGTGTGTGTGTGTGTGTGTGTGTGTGTGTGTGTGTGTGTGTGGGGGCAGGTTTTGTCTCTGCTGTGGGAAAGTCTATGGTTGGCTGGTCCTGAACAGGGCACACACAGGCTTTGTGAATGGGGCTTCCCTGCAGTGCTTTTGGAGGGACAGGATGAGGGGGGAGGGGGGATTAAAAGCATGTGTCTCCACAGCCACGTGACTCTCGGACTAGTACACAAGTGTGCGGGTAGACAATAACCTCTACAATGTAAACAAGAGCATGAGCTATCATACTGAAGATATTACGATCATTAGATGCACACATTTGCTTATCGTTGTGACCTACATAGCTACATACTCATATACATGTATACACGTGTAAATATACAAGTCATTGTCACATGACGCTGTGCAGGTCATTAGCTATATGACCTCATTAACACATCTGGGAATGATATTTACATGCACACACACACACACACACACACACACACACACACACACACACACACACACACACACACACACACACGTGGGGTCTTGTTCCTGGTGAGGCTAAGTGGCTCCAGGTGTGGAACGGAAACACAACGTAACCTCTTTTGGTTCTTCTTTCCGCTACTCTGTTATCTCCTGGAGGCTGGGGAGGAGGCAGCCAACGGCTTGCATCACATCTGTCTCTCCCCCGTCTGTCTCTCACCTGTATGTCTCTTTCCTGTCCGTCTCCCCTGGCTGTCTCAAACACGTCCGTCTCTTACCTGTTTCTCACCTGTCTGTTTCTCTCTTGTCCCTCTATCAGGTTGTTTCTGCTCCTTCTGGAGGACTGAAGAGGCTGGGAGTCACCTTCAAATCAGAGAGTAAGATACCTATCTGTCTGTCTCTCGGTCTGACTTTTTGAATTGAATAACTTTCGATTATTTTAAAACATTTCCAAAAGTTTTCAATTTCTAATGCAAAAAGTTTCGTGAATTCAGATAGATAAATATGAATGAATAAATGTATAAATATATCAACACATGCGGGCAGTTTGGTGTGTATGAGATGGTACGGTATATGCAGGTTCAGGGACACCTCCTCCTCTCCCTCCTTGCTTCTCCTCTCCCTCCTCCCCCTCTTTCTTTGTTATTTTCCCTAAAAGTCAAGTTCCTGATCCCTCCCCTTTTGTCCCTGACTGTCAGCCAGAAAAGCTGTGTGTGTGTGTGTGTGTGTGTGTGTGTGTGTGTGTGTGTGTGTGTGTGTGTGTGTGTGTGTGTGTGTGTGTGTGTGTGTGTGTGTGTGTGTGTGTGTGTGTGTGTGTGTGTGTGACCTCCAGGTATTTAAAGACGGGACACAACTGGGTGATCTTTCCTCTATTCATTGAATGATGATGAGGGAGAGGAGAGCTGCTCAGCCATGAACGGGGAGAGGAGCAGAAAAGAGGGAGGATAAGGGGGGAGGGGGGGGGGGGGAGGAGGTGTGGTCTTAGACACGTCTGACTGCTCCTCTTTCCCTCTTTTGATGGACAGGAAGAGGGGGAGGAGAAGTGGAGCAGGGGAGGGGGGGTTCCTCCCGAGAACAGGAATATAATAACTTTAACAACAATCTGTCCGTCTGGTTTTCCTATTTACTGATCCACTGTGTGTGCTTGCAGACTGCTCCTCCCTCCCTCTAGGTAAACATTGGATCCATGAGGTCCTCAATGTCTCCTACAGTCACATGACCTGTGAGGACCGCCTGGCAGTTATCGTCAACTGGAACCCCAGCCCTCTAGGTACCTGTCTGTCTGTCTCTCTACTTGTCCGACTTCTGTCTATCTACCTTTCTGACAACCTGTCTGTCTCTCTACTTGTCTGTGCACCTGTCTGACAACCTGTTTATCCCTCTACTTGTACGACTTCTGTCTGTCTACCTGCCTGACAACCTGTCTGTCTCTCTACTTGTCCGACTTCCGTCTGTCTACCTGTCTGACCACCTGTCTGTCTCTCTACTTGTCCGACTTCTGTCTATCTACCTTTCTGACAACCTCTCTGTCTCTCTACTTGTCTGTGCACCTGTCTGACAACCTGTTTATCCCTCTACTTGTACGACTTCTGTCTGTCTACCTGCCTGACAACCTGTCTGTCTCTCTAGTCTCTACCTCTCTGGACACCTAGCTGTCTGACTTCCTTTCTATCTGTCTCTTTTTGTCTCTCTACCTGTCTGACTGACTGTCTGTCTGTCTGTCTGTCTGTCTGTCTGTCTGTCTGTCTGTCTGTTTGACTGTCTGCATGTCTGTCTCCACTTGTCTCTCTACCTGTATTACAACCTCTTTCTATCTCTATCTGTCTGACTTCCTGTCCGTCCATCCACCCTTCTATCTGTCTTTCTATCGCAGACTGTATGAATACAAATCACAGGCGGAACAAACAATTCAGAATGCACACACGAGATGTAAATAGAGAAAATTCAATGACTGCGTGCGTGCCCCTTAAGTGAACTTTAAAGCCACCGTCCGTGAACTGCCAATGATTCATTGTGTACCAAAAAGGATGTTATCATAGCCCTCACAGACGGTCATGTGGTGATCTGCACACCTCTGAAATGTTGAGACTTGTTTTCAAAAGGCCCATGCACAGCACGCTTATGTGCAATAGAGGCAAGACTGAGGTAAATTATTAGCTATTTGTTACAATGCACGGCTTACTGACTTACGACTGAGCTATGGGTTCTAAATTCAATTGGAGGGCAGTCATGCCTCTTGGTATACCCAACAAATACATGTCCTTTTTCCAGGAACATGTGTGTGTGTTTGTGTGGGTTGGGGAGGGGGCGGCATTGCTTCGTTTATCAAAGGGGGGGCCCAACAAAAAAAGTATAGTGAAACACTATATTAACATGTATACTAGAAGTGAGCGATGCTGTAAAGTAATTCTCTCTCCCTCAACAAAAGTGTGTGCGTGTGTGTGTGCGTGTGTGTGCACGTAAGTGTTGTGCGGTATTTTGCCGGAGGCAAGAAAAACCAGTTTTACCACACATACACACCCCTCCCCCACAAGGTGTGTGGATGGAGAGATGCTATCCGAGAGCCTGGTGGAGGTATGGAGTTACATTCCTTCTCTTCTTCTGCCCCTAATAGTCTGTCTGTCTGCCTGTCTCGCCGTCTCCCTGTCTGTCTGTCTGTCCTTCTGTGTGCAGGTATCGAACATGTGCGTGGGTTTAGGGTGTACGTGGAGGAGAAGGACCCCGAGGGGAAACAGTGTCAACATCTGATCCTCAAAGACCCGCGACAGCTAACCTTCAACTACAGGAACACGGTACGCTAATGGCGCTTTTCCAGCGGCGGGTACGCTTAGGATCCAGCGCGCCTCAGCCCAGTAGCGAGGGTGCGGTATAGCCCAGCTCAGTTACGGCTCCCGTTTCCACCGCCGACAGTACCCATATGGTAGGCTGGGGTTTAAAACGGATGACGATAGCCGCAGCAGCTACGTAAGCATCGGGACCTCATAGCAGCCCGTCACAGTGTAACCTGCTATGAGATCCAAGGAAAAAGAAGAACGCGACAAAATAAAAGAACAACAATGTAGGACGTCCAAGACGGACGTGAAACTTTTTTGCGTAATTTTCTTAGAATACCTCGCTGACGATTCTGACGATACTGTCGACCAATCATTGGACGAACAATCTTGCCGGCACCCTTTCAGGTGTCTCAGTACCCAAACGGAGGAGTACTGCGAGACGAGTACGGCTCAATACGTCTCAGTCCGGATCACGGCCACTTTTGGCGCAGGTGGAAACACGACCAGTGCCGCACCTTTGCAGACTGAACCGATCGCACCCTCCGGGGGAAATGCGCCATAGTTCTCTCGGTACGCTAGACAAATGCGTGCCGTGTTCAGACAGGAAGTCAAACTATGTAGAGCCAGGAGGTTGATTCCAAACTGTTTCCTGTTAGAAGCTGAGCAGCCTGGCGTTCCATGGGTTGAACTTTGAAACAGACTACCTGGTGCGCGTGGTCCCGTTCCCCACACGAATGATGAACGACACCTTCTTCCCGCCCTCCTTCCTCAGGACCAACTGTGAGTGGGCGCATGACCGCCAATCATACACACCCCTGCAATTGCAGCATATCAAAGGCAGCCAGGACATTGCCCGTTGAAATAAGACTGCAACAACAAGGGAAATTCGATGCTGCATTACTTAACTTTGATACATATAATAAGCCGATAAATATTGTCTTTTCTGTGAAATGTTGCCTATATCGGGGTCAATAGCTATTTGTTTTTATTTTTATTTAACTTAGATATTTGTTCCAAGATATTGTCATAAATACAGCTTGTTGAACAAGATAGAATGACTCCTGTTCTTGCATAATAACCTATCCTATATGATTTAATGAGGATAAATTAAGAAAAACACAGGCTGTAGTCAGGTTCAGGCTTAAAAAAGCTAACCTGGGCCTTGTCTGGAATCAACTTTTCACGCCTGATTAAAGTGTACACGAATGTGTTTGTGTGTGTGTTTCACAGCCTGTGAACTGCTCTTGGGTCCAGAAAATATAGCATGTAAACCATGTAAGTACATACACGCATGTCATTTGATTAGGACAAGTTAAAGTAAATTTTCTGATCATATGATTGTAACCTCTGCAGATTGGAAGCCCAGGACTCTGAATGTGTCTCAGAACGGCAGTAATTTGCATGTGGCGTTTGACCATGCCCCCTCCACGTTTGGCTTTGCTGCCTACTTCCTGTACTTCAAACTACGACAGGAAGGACCATTCAGGACGCAGCGCTGTACCCCTGTAAGACACCTTCACCACACCTCTCACCTCTCACATGGGATTTCTGTTTAGAACTACAGATTTACGTGTGACCTGGAAGGACTACAGATTAGCATGTGATAATTAAGGACGACAGGTTAGCATGTGATTGTGCGTAGGACTATGTATTAACCTGTGATCATGAATGCAGAACGCCAGTTGAACGCTCATGTGTATAGGACAAGTGATTAGCATGTGATTATTCGTCGAGGACTACTGATTAACATCTGATTATGTGTGTAGGACTACAGCCTGCCCAGAACCTTGTGTACCCTACAGGACGTCGCACCTGGAACCTACGCTATCGAGGTGAGATTAGTGCTCAATGCTGAGCAGCTGTTCAGTTGATACAGGTCTTTTATGTGTCCCGCATAAAATGCCTGTTTTATGCGGGGCATAAAAAAGACATTGTTCTTCCTCATTGTTCTTTTTTTTTAATCTCTCTCTTTCTCCCTATCAATCTCACTCTCAGTTAAGAGATGAGAATAATTTGACAAGGAGAAAGACGCAATTCTACGTGGGCCAAGGTAAGACACACACACGATTTTTTGTTGTTGAGACAAACGTGTATTGGCAGTATGATGGATATGCAGTGTGTTCTTTTGTGTGTTTGAGTGTGTATTTAGAGGGTTTTGTGTTGCAGGCCACTCCCCCTGGGCGGGGCCTATCAGGGCGATGGCCATCACAGTTCCTCTGGTCGTCCTCTCAGCCTTCGCGACGCTCTTCACAGTCATGTGCCGCAAGAAACAACAAGGTTAATACTAACACTAACCCTCTCATCTTGACCCTAAGTTAATTATTACTATCTAGTTCTACCAACTAGTTACTTCCAGTGAACATGACTCTGCTGCTGCTTCCTTAGAAAACATATACAGCCAATTGGACGAGGATAGCAGCGAGTCGTCCAATCACGGCGCAGCTCAGAGTGTTGAGAGGATGGGGCCCCGGCCAAAGGTGTTGGTGGTCTACTCCAACCGAGACGGAGACCAACACAACTCCGTCATCCAGGCCTTCGCCTACTTCCTGCAGGACTTCTGCAGGTGTGAGGTGAGAGAGGAACGGTTTGAGTTCTTTGGTACCATCTAATGGCTATTTCTCAGCCCCTGTCATGTTTAGATGCAGAGGAAAAACCTGTTAGTCAGGGTCACCAGGTTACGGAGCGATAACCATACTCATCACATGTATATGGTCACTGTGGTTACAGGGTTAGGGCAGCAAGTTGAAGAAGAGAGATTTGGCAATGGGAGTGAGGTATGAGGTGTTAGATCTGAGCCATGTGTTGGAACCCTGCAGGTTGTGCTGGACCTGTGGGAGCACCTCCAGATCTGTAAGGAGGGCCAGATGAGCTGGCTCAGCAGACAGCTGGACCAGGCAGACCACGTCCTCGTCATCTGCTCCAGGGGCCTGCGGTACGTTGGCCTGCTGTGAACTCTAGCCCTAACTCTCATTCATCAAGAGCAGGTGTCGGTTGGACAAACATGGAGACGGACACATAGGCCGTGGTTACGCTCGTCGTTCCAATGCAACTTTTACCATCCGCTCATGACAGGACGCAGATCTGTTAGGTCCGGACCGTCCCAGATCGGATCTTGCCCAAATTGTGTTCTAATGAGCGAGGGAACACATCCTGATGGTGTCAGGCTCGGATGCTGATCGGATTGCATAGGTGTGTGTGGACATCAATCGGGGCACAATATAGGCAGACTACTGACTACGTTATTAAAACCAAGCCCCATGCCTACACACAGAGCCAGCTCTACTTGGCATGAATACACCATGAGACCAGGGTGTCAGTCCGAGTTGGGGGTGCTGAGACAAAGTCTATATGATGACGTCATAATAAATGCTGTGCAACATTCATGGTTTTCGTATTCATAAGGCCAGCAACATTTTACACCAGTTTTAGAATGTTTTACACTACAACAGACCTGTTGAACACCAACATGGTTTGTGTTAAAGCAGTATAGCACCATATTCAGCTATGGACAGATCACACACGGAATGGAGGTTTATGTCTAATCAGAAGACGATTTATTATTGACAGGGTCACAGCTAAGCTATACGGGGAGCAACAGAACAAGGCACTTGAACTTAACTTAACAAAAAAAAACACACATACACACGCACACTAGCTTACTATGTTTTTGCTGCTATGACTGAAGGGTCAAAGCCTAGGAATTTGACTTATTATAACTAACATAACAATAAGGAAGTTGAACTTAACGTAAAAATATAAGACTACGTTTTCACTTCCAGAGAGCCTGGCTGGGAAGTCAAACTCCTTTGGCTGGCAGGGCTCTTCACCAACAGAGTTAGTGGGTGGTGCCACAGGTGAGGGATTAATCCAACATAGGATCGACCGTAGGGGGGCTAGCATTGCTGCAGTCTGTTTCTCCGCTACAAAGCTGCTCTGAACTCTCCCCCTCAGGGGTGCTGGAGGGACAGGGGGCCGCTGGCAGGGAGTCGGCTGTCTGGCTGCTGTTTTGAAGTTTGGCTTTTCTTGGGCCAGTATTAAAAAAAATCTGGAATTCACTTCTGGGACATGTTGCAACTTGCAGCTCTAGCGATCTTTCGTGCATAGCGTGTGCTGCGTTGTGCGTCATTCGTCAGCCTACACAGACAATGAAATTGTAATATGATAAATATCATTAAAAGGGTGGATGTCAATAATTTCATGATAACCATGTTGTATGATGAAGTTTAACTCTCAAAATAGAAATATATTGATTTGTTCAGAAAACGTTTTTCCCTTGCAGTTACAGCCCCCGGCTGGGGGGGGGCTCTGCAGCACCCTCAGCACCCCCCCTTCCCGCGTCCCTGCAAAAAACAGACTGGGATTGTGTCTTTAGTTATTCTAGTCACCTCGGTATTTCAGCCATGCTAATATCTGTTGAACACAAAACAATGTTCCAACTGCATAAGTTGCTGTTATTTGTAGACTTAATTAGACGATTTTGATTCCGACATAGACAACGACGACAATTGACCTGAGGTCTTAACAAACTTTTTCTACCATTTAATTAAGCAAGAACAACATAAGGGCTCTTTTTTCAGGAAATTCTAATCCAAACGCATATCTTGCCACATAGTTTGAATTCAATTGTCAAGGGTGGATGTCAGTCCTGTGTTCTCATCTGGTGCATCTGATCACAAAAGTCTCATTGAAAGACATGTGTAACCAAGGCCACAGAGATACAGAGACACAGCCTATTTGAGTCATTTCATATCATCAGTTTGGTTCTATGATGTTAGGAGTACGATCGTGAGCCTCTCTTCTTCTTCTTCTTGTAGTTACCACGTAGAGAGGAAGAGTTGCCGGGGGAAGACTCCAGTAGGTCGTCGTGGAATCAGCAACAGCGCACCCGTTGGTGGAACAGGCAGTGACCTGTTCATTGTAGGCGTAGCCATGATTGCGGAGAAGCTGCGATTGGCCAACCAGGGAGAAGGCGGCGGGGGCGAGGGGCTCGGGCGCTACGTGGCCGCGTACTTCGACTACTCATCAGAGAACGACGTGCCCACGCTGCTCAGCCTGGCGCCTAGGTAACCCCTCAGATTAACGCTCATTAACACAGGTTATCACAGATTACATACTCAGTACACACAACCCTCAGCACATGTTACAGAGCAACATCGATTCAGATAAAGATTTGAAGTCCCCCAACACCAATTGATACAGATTAGCAAGAAAGACCGACGTTAATAAGAGCTAATGTTGGTGGTTAATATGCCAGAGAAGAAGCTAGGCTCATCTCATCTCCAGTGGCGGTGGCTGATGTCTCTGAGGAGCGTTTCCACGGTGATGACGGAGGGCGTTGTGTCTCCAGGTTGAAGCTGATGGACCAGCTGTCCCAGCTGGTGGTCTGTCTGCACCCGGGCGGAGCGTGGGGCTCGTCGGACCGCACCGCCGCGCCCATCAACGCGTCCCGCCGCAACTACTTCCGCAGCCGGTCGGGGCGCGCGCTCTACGTGGCCATCTGCAACATGCACCAGCACATCTCCCTGCACCACCAGGACGCCCCCCCTCCCGCCTGCGCCCCGCCCCCCGCCGCCTGCTCCCCCTCGGGGTCCTCCCTGGCCCTGAGGGAGGTGTTGGTGAAGACGCCCGACGGGAGACGGGACCTCCTGCAGAGGAACACGCTCCTCCTGGCGGACAGCTCGGACCCCACGCTGGCCGCGTGCTCTTTGGCGGGAGTTGTTCCTTCTCTGAGGTACAGCAGTAGTACAGAGGGTGCTACTACAGTGCATCACTACAGTAGAGTAGAGCGATCCCCGGTCTTCCTCTAAGGTACACCAGTACAGAGGGTGCTACTACAGTACATGACCACAGTAAAGTAGAGACGCTCTTAAGTGAACTTTGTCCTTCTCTAAAGTTCACCAGTACTACAGTATGGCTCTGGGGGACTGAAGGGCTGACTATGGTCCCACGTCACGCAACGCAAGGACCACGCAAACGCTTCGACGCAGTCATGAACCTGTTTTCCTTCTGCGTCAGGATTCAGTGAGGGGACCAATCGCAGCCCTTGCTGCTGCGTCGCCTCGACGGAAGGTTACAATTTTTTGGGAGCCGCACGTCAGGCCCTTGCGGTGTACGCAAGGAGGGTCCGCAAGGACGTAACGGGTCCGTAACCCCCTTGCGTTGCGTGAACGTGGGACCATAATTAGCCCTTTAGTCCTTCTTTAAGCTAAACTACTACAGAGTACTACGGTTGGGTAGAAAGGCTCTTTATCAGGACTTGGTCATACTTAAAGCTACACCAGTCCTACAGTAGGATACTACTACATGCGTGGACGCATCACGGCTGTACCCTAGATTCTGGATGAGTCTCAGTCTGTATGATGTCTTCCCTCAGGTCCTCATCTGGAACATCTGGCCTCTCGCACAGAGCACCACCTTCGTCATCATCTCCCTCAGGCTCCTCTTCTTCCTCAACACCCTCCCTCCCCCAGGATGACCCAAGCCCCTCCCCTCTTCCAGTCACACCTACCCTGACAGAAGCCCCGCCCTCTCCTCCAGAGATCCTGCCCCCTCGTGACTCTGGGATCTACGATTCGTCGGTTCCCTCCTCAGAGCTGTCCATTCCCCTGCTTGACGGTCTGTCACAGGACCAGGCAGACTCCGCCTCCCTGGCAGACAGCGAATCATCTTCCTCCGGGTTGGGTAAGACACTCAACTTGTAGCCCACTAATAGAAGGCGGCATAAACTGGTGAATAGAGAGAGATAAATGAAGATACATTTTAGAGTTAACATTCTAAGATCTTTATTGTATTGTATTAATTTCTTTTTGTTAACATTTTCTTTATCAATTTGTATCCTAGTTTATGTTTTGTGTAGGTTTTAGTATGTCCTTTTAAAACTTAATTTGACAGAAGTTTGGGAGAATTGAGATAAACAAAGATGTACAAAATACAGATGAGGATAGAGAGACCAACAGGACTAATAGACCAGCAGGACTACAGCAGGACTAACAGACCCAAAGGACTAACAGACCAGTAGGACTATCCGACCAGTATGACTCAAGACCCCTGCTGTGTTTCTGGTTCTAGGAGACGAGGAGCCCCCTGCTGGCGTCTCCCTGCACTGCAGCGACATCGGCGTGTGTAAAGTCCAGCTGCACCACCGCCCTCTACTGCCCAGCGACACACTCACACCCCTGGCTTCAATATGACTCTGAACCCCCTGGCTTCCCTCATTCTACGCCCCTGTTATACCTCTACACCCCTGGCATCACTTTACCCTGCACCCCTGGCCTCCTTCTAACTCTAAACCACTCGCTAATAGCCGTGAAAGCCAATCCCTTTTCGGACCATGTCCGAAAGGGGTAGAGGGTGGTCTTCTGCACCAGAGGAGGTCCTGTCGGAGCTGGACTGATAATTATGTTCCCGGAGATG
This sequence comes from Gadus chalcogrammus, assembly GCF_026213295.1. Classification (NCBI taxonomy): domain Eukaryota; kingdom Metazoa; phylum Chordata; class Actinopteri; order Gadiformes; family Gadidae; genus Gadus; species Gadus chalcogrammus. The sequence continues at coordinate 17,658,639 of NC_079424.1, forward strand.
AGTCATTCCAGATGAATGGACTGTGTGTGGAAACGACCAAACCCGTACCAGTCAGTGAATGTTCGGGTCTGTGGATTTCCAGCGGTGGAGACTTGGAGGAGGATGGGAGTTGTGCTGTCTACCATGTCTGCTGACCTATCTCTGGCCCAGACTCGACGTAGAGTGCTCGTGTTGGTACAAAGGGTCTGGGTGGGAAGTCCTACGTCCAGTGAAGTATCAGAACTCTGTAACTAGATGTTGGTTGCTAATTTGGTCTAGACATGACTAATGGATCTTAAAGGGAGTAGAATAACTATAAGAGATGTTACTGTAGAGTACTGTATCTTTAGGAGCTTTATAAAGAGGGACCTTTTTACTATATGTAAATATGCATTGTTCTCCTGTTCTGCTTTGTACAGTTGCATGATATTTGAGCTTTGTCTATGTTAGGATAACGTACTGTTTTATAGTACTCTGATGTAGGGAAATAAAATGTCGCTCTTTTCATTCTGACCTACATCTTTATTGCGTGTGTGTGTGTCGTTTGCCTTGTCGTGCAAACGAGTTATGTTCTAGGACCTAGGTTACGGTCGGAGTGCGAGGCTGGGGTTAGCTGGGGGGGGGGGGGGGGGGGGATGCTAGCAGACAGGGTTGGCGTAAACCAGGGGGGGGGGGGGGGGGGTGCTAGCAGATAGCTATAGTGTGTGCTCTGTGGAGCGTCTCTGCCTGAAACCACACGGCCTCGGTAAGAGCCTGACTCATCGAATCCCCACAGCGTCGACCAAAGCAGCCGAGAGCTGGGTGGAACGTCAGACCGTTGGGTGTACACTTCAGGACCTGAACGAGATAAGTTGTTGTCAGTGTTTTTTTCCAGGCCATAATAAGACCCGTCATATGCAGGGATGGAAGAGACACCTCGAGGTGAGGGACAACACCTACTGGATGATGTTACTATAGCAACTAACCTGAGTAAGTGTCAGTTTGAGAGCTACTTTATGAACATGCTTAATGACCTAACTAGAGCTTGTTAGCTCTGGGAGCTAGTTTGGTGAATCCTACTACATAAACAAACGAGAATAAGTGACTTATGACAGCTATTTTAAGGAAACCCTCTCACTTTACTACCAAATAAAGAGATATGAGTGCTAGTTTGGTGAAACTAACTTAAGTATAGTTAGTTAGTACTAAGAGTATTATGAAAGACGAGTCTGATTTAACGGTGCAATCTGTAAGAGATTAAATGTATTTACGTTAATCATGACATTACAATATTTCATCAGAGATTAAGTAAATATGTTAAATCAGCTGCTTTTTTCCCTTTACCCCGTGTTGCCAGATATGAAACCAATTGGCACACAATCACAGCATGCTTAAGCCCTGGAAGCCAGCAAACATACTAGATAAACAAGATTCTACAAGGTTCCTCCAGACCTAAATTGCCTATGTTTCTAAACTGCTCCAAGATCAGAGTTGTCTGAGGATTTTTTGACCGATTCAAAATGAGCTGATATTTAACTTGCAAACATTAAAGGAATGGCAAAATAAGCTGTTGAATCTACATGGACTCTGTAATAGTGGATAATTGCGCTCATCTCAAAATATAGTGTTAGCGTTCAGCCTGTCTTGCGCTCGTGTTATTTCAGTATCCTCCTCATTGTCTGGGTAGGAAGGGGCTGTGAACTTGGGTTGCAATACCCATTTTAATCGCTTGGTGTCCACGTTACATAATGTACCTTTAAATTATTCACGCACACTCCAAAAAACGTTGCGAGTGTGTGTGTGTGTGTGTGTGATTATATGTAATTATTGTTATAATAAAGTTCAATTATATTATGGAATAATATTTCTACTGTAATCTAATTTTGAATTAGGAAATGAATTATGAAATGTGTATTTTTTGGTTATAGTATACCTGTGGTCTGGGATGATTAATATTATTCATATTTACATAATGATAACTACTAATTTCTTAATATACGAGTATAGAATATTCAAATTATGATGAATATCACGTGTGGAGCAACAAGTTGGCGCTTGGCCACTAGGGAGCGATGTGGGTTCTTCTGCAATCTCTCTAACTTAGCTCACAGGAAGATAGTGATGCGATGCTGAGCAGATACAGTCTAGTATTTTTTATTGTTGCAATGCTCCCTGCTACACACCATGTCGGTAGCTTTACCGCGCTTCTCCGACAACCAGGACCCAGGTTGACGTTGAGTAGACATAATTGATAATTGCAGAGTTGTTAGAATCGTAACTGTCAGAGCAGGTGTTCAGTACTGTGAGAGATCGTATAGTGGTGGCTTGTTAAACCTGGGAGCAGCGTTTGCTCCAAGCACACCAGGTGTGCAGCCTCACAGCCCAGGGTCTGATCTGTCTCCCGTCTGACTCGAGTCAGGTACGGCTTATAAAACAGCCATCTACCACAAACACTCAACATACCTCACAAACGCCAAATTGAAGCTATAGGTTGATTGCCCAGCGGAAGCCTAGCCTATCCCCCACCCCTACTTATATTGCACAACTATTAACTGGATTCCAACCAGGGTTACCATGCCCATCTAAAACAATTGGAAGCTTGACAGGGTTAGCAAACCTAAAATAACAAAAACATCCCCCCGAATCCCATTGTCCGCACTCCTCTCCTCCCCCTCCATCCTGGAGACAGCAGGTCTGAGCTGCTGCCTTGGCTGGCGAAGGTGTCCTTGCACATGACCGTTGCAGGGCTCTCTGGGCGGGCCGGGGGAACGCTTGACAGTTTGTCCTCTCGCGGTGGTAGCTCCTGGACGGGCCCACAATAGCCCTTGGTTGGGCCACGAGTCCCTATCCCCATCTCCCTCTCCCTGCCGGTGGTCCAGTCTGTCTCTTTTCTTGTTCAAAGAGGCCACGAGTTGGACGCATGTGTGGCAGTGTCTGTGCTTCATGCCACCGTGTTGGCTTTACTGGGCTCCTCCGATGACCGGGACGCAGGGGTATATTGTTATGGCAGAGTTTGTTAGATTGTAGCAGTCAGAGCAGGTGTTCAGTGCTGGCATGTCAGAGCTCTCCTGAGTGTGTGTGGCGATGGCCCAGGTAAGGCTGTATAAACCAACCATAACCTGACAACCTCCGCCCTTGTCCATGTTCTAGTGTATGTTAAATACATAACATGCTACATACACGCTGTACATGTTCTAGTACATGATCTAGACATGTTTCCTTTGTGTACTATATGTTCTATTATGTGCTTTGCTTTGTAATTAATGTGTTATTGTTGTTCTTCTTGTTTTCAGGTTTCATCAGAAGACGCTCTCTCCTCTCCCAGGATGGATGGATGTTCAGAGGGGTTACAAACTCTCCTCTGCTATGTCTTCTTCTCTTTCCTCCCTCTCTGCTTCTCTGCTTCTCTCTGTTCTCTCTCTTGTCCTCTCTTTTCTCCTCTCTCCTTTTCCCCCTTTTTCTTCTATCATCTCTCTCCTCTCTCCTCCTCTTTCTCATTTTACCATCTCTCCCTCCCTCCTCCTCTCCTCTTCTTTTTCATGCTCACCTCTCTCACTCTCTCTCCTCCTCTCTTTTCTCCTTATTTTCTCCTCTACTCTCCTAACTCATCTCCTCCTCCCCTTTTTCTCTCTCCTCTCTCCTCTTTTTTTCTCCACCTCTCCCCTCCCTCCCCTATGGCGGCTAATTTTAGTAAGGCTGGTTTCCCCTATGACATCATATCCTGTTTGTCAAGCAGGAACCTACTGCCCCCCCCCCACACACACACACACACACACACACACACACACACACACACACACACACACACACACACACACACACACACACACACACACACACACACACACACTAACACACCAAAGGTCTAGAATCTCCTCAACTAGGGGTCCATTGTGTCTGAACTCCTTGGAGAGAGAGAGAGAAAGAGAGAGAGAAAGGGAGAGAGAGAGCCTTTAGAGTAGGACAATTCACACAGAGTAGAGAGGAGCAGCAGTTGGAGAAAGAGAGGCTAGAGCAGAGACAGGTGGAGAGAGGAGAGAACAGATAAGAAGAGGATCGATGAGGAGAGGAGAGACTCAATGAGAAGAGGGTAAAGGAGGAGGGAAGAGGCCAGATGAGAAGAGGGTAGAGGAGGAGAGGAGAGACCAGATGAGAAGAGGGTAGAGGAGGAGAGGAGAGACCAGATGAGAAGAGGATAGAGGAGGGAAGGAGAGAGAAGTGACCGGAAGAGTTCAGAGGAGCGGAGAACCGAGAGGAGGTGAGAGGATAGAAGACAGGTGGAGAGAAAGGAGGAGAGGAGAGACCAGAAGAGAGGAGAGGAGAGAGCAGAAACCAGAATAGTGGAGAGGAGAGGGGAGAGAACAGAGGAGAGGAGAGGAGAAAAGGAGGAGACAGAGGAGAGAAGGATAACCCCTGTCTTCACGATGGGCTGTTGTCTATTTGTTCACCACCGGGTGAGTAGAGACTGCGTGTGTGTGTGTGTGTGTGTGTGTGTGTGTGTGTGTGTGTGTGTGTGTTTGTGTTTGCGTTTGTGTTTGCGTTTGCGTTTATGTCTGTGTCTGTCTGGGTTAGGACTAATTAGATAAGTAGTTAGTTTGTCGTTAGTGTTAAGTAGGTAGCTGGTAGTTAGTAGTTGGCCAGTAGTTGGTTAGTAGTTAGTTAGGTAGTAGTACTTAGTATTAAGTTAGTCCGATTAGGAGAGTAATACAGCAAAGTTAAGGTGAATGATTGAGATGGAAGGTGTAATCAAGCCAGGCAGACTAACAGAAAAACAACATCTTCCTGCTATTGTTAAACAGTTAACCTGAAGGAACAGCCCCTCTTTCCTCTCGCCGCCCTCCTTTTTCCACTCCTTTCCACAACCTTGCCTCTCCTCCCTCCTTCTCTTATCGCCTCCCTTCTCCTCTCTCCTTCTCTCCCCTCTCCTTTTCTCTGTTCTCCTCTCTTCTCTCTCTTAAATCCTCTCCCTCTCTCCGGTCATCTCCTCTCTGCGCCCCTCTTTCTCTCCCAGCTCCCTCTTCTTATGTCCTCCTCTCTCCCCCTCTCCTACTCTCTTCTCTTGTCTCTCCTCTCTGATCTGTTCATCTCCCCTCCTCCCCCAACCCTCCTCTTCTCTCCTCCTCTTCTCACCTCCTCTTGTCTCCTCCTCTTCTCACCTCCTCTCGTCTCCTCCTCTCCTCTTCCTCTACAAAAAACTTGCATCTGCTGAGATTCATGAAAAATATTTATTGGAAACAGAATTGACACCTATTCCTTATGACAGCTATTCCTTATGCCTCTCTCTGCTTTCCTATTCCTCTCTCCTCTCCCCCTGTCTCCGCTCTCTTCTCCTCCTGTCTCCTCTCTCCTTTTCACGTCTCCACCAAAACGATATACAAAAAACTTGCATCTGCTGAGATTCATGCAAAATATTTATTGGAAACAGAATTGACAGATGAAAGTCAGGCTTTCAGGGAGACCAAACCAACACCTTAAACCAAAGGTTCCTAAACCTAAACCACATGGAATGTGTTCCAGTTGGAGTTGGGTCTCGACCTGACCATACACAGATCAGTTGTTGGTGGTCCTTTTCCAAAGAATCCCAATTTCAGAGTTTTCAGAGTTTGAGGTTGGCACGCTAAAACCTTTTAAGTTCCAAGATGATACGGTTCAAGGCGCCCTGCCTTTTGAATTAGGAACTAGACACTCCAAAGTCGTATTAGAATACTACTCCGTTTGTCTTCTACCTGAGGAATATAAAGTATGTGATATGATTGATAGTCTTACAAATGATTTAACGTGTGTGTGTGTGTGTGTGTGTGTGTGCGTGTGTATTTATGGGTGTGTCAACAGAAGAAAAGGAAGCAGCAGAGGGAGGTGGATTCGTTGAGTCTCTGCAGTCTGGACATCAATGTAAGTTGATTCTGATTGGTTGAGCAACAGGTAACATTGGTGTAGATTCTGAGACTATTATTTGAGACACGTTTCTCTCTCTCACTCTCTCTCTCTCTCTCTCTCTCTCTCTCTCTCTCTCTCTCTCTGGCTCTGTCTCTTTTGGGGGTTAATCAAAAAGTTATTCTCAAGTAATTTATATGTATATTATATATACCTTATCAATAATTTATATGGATACGTAGACATTATATATTATTTTTGTTATATTCTGAAAATCATCCTTGTTCCTCCTCTTCCTCCACCTAAGAAGCCTACTCCTCTCTGCTGCGCCTCCTCCTCCTCCTCCTTCTCCTCCTCCTTCCCTGCTCCTGACTCCTCCTCCTCCTTCTTTCCCTGCTCCTGTCTCCTCCTCCTCCTCCTCCTTTTCCTGCTCCTGTCTCCTCCTCCTCCTCCTCCTCCTTTTCCTGCTCCTGACTCCTTCTCCTCCTCCTCCTTCTCATCTCTCCTCCTCATCTCTCCTCCTTAAACTTCTCCTTGTTCCTCCTCCTCCTCCTTCTCCTCCAGGAGCCCAGTACTAAGAGGACTAGGTCTATCTCTAAAGTCTCCTCCCTCATCAACCTCCTGCCTCCTGTTAAAACTGCTCCCCTGAAACGGATTGGTCAGACCCTGCAGGTAAGAGCCAATCATGAGGGACCAACCCTGCTAAATGTTTATACATACAAAACTGTGTCTATGTTTAGTGTTTCAAAGGATATTACTCTTTTGAGTTTGAATCATCAATGGGTATTGGATGCTATATTCAGCCTGCATGCATTGTTGTTCGTGTTCCTCTGGACCAGTCAGAGGAACTTACATAACTCTGCATACAGCGATTCAAGTGCATCATAGTGTTTGGACCCCACACCTACTACCTAGAGGCCCTTGGTTCCATTGTTCTGACTGCCGAACAATGCAGTTTGAGCCGGATTCTCGATGTGACAACACCCTGCAAGCTCCTCTGGAAATCTGTAGATCTCTTTCTCTCTCTCTCTCCCTCTCTCTCTCTCTCTCTCTCTCTCTCTCTCTCTCTCTCTCTCTCTCTCTCTCTCTCTCTCTCTCTCTCTCTCTCTCTCTCTCTCTCTCTCTCTCTCTCTCTCTCTCTCTCTGTCTAGCGCTCCATCAGTTTTCGTAATGACCGGCGTACAGAGGCCCCGCCCCCCTCTCAACCCTGGCCCCGCCCCTCTGTGACTCAGACACGGCCCTTGGCCACGGGGGCGGCGGCCTCCAGCAGTAAGAGGCGAGACAGCAAACTGTGGAGCGAGACGTTTGATACAGGACACGGGACCCCCCAGATGCTGAGCCCCCAGGACATACGCAGACAGGAGGTACACCCACACACACACACAAACACACACATACACACACTGCACACCAGAAACTCTCCCACGTACACACGCACACACAGACACATACACAAAAACACACACACTGCACACACACACACTGCCCAGACACACACAGCACACCGTACATTCACACAGGCTGTAACTTCTCTCTTTCTCTCTCCAGGCTATCTTTGAGCTGGCGCAGGGCGAGCAAGACCTCGTAGAAGATCTGCATCTGGCACGAAAGGTAAAACCAGTCTTCTACTGTTTATACTGGGAGCTGCCTAGTACAACCACAGCCATCTACTGGTTTGATGTGTTTCTAATGTGTGTGTGTCTGTCAGGCCTACCATGATCCCATGCTGAAGCTGTCCATCATGACCGAACAAGAGCTGAACCAAATCTTTGGCACCTTAAACTCACTCATACCACTGCACGAAGGTACACACATACAAACACACACATGCATAAACAGTATGACTCCTCCCCCTCACTATTACTCCATCCCCTGACTATGACTACAACCCTGTGTCTCTCAGATCTGCTGTGTCAACTCCGAGACGCCAGAAACCCTGACGGATCTACAGAGTTGGTGGGATCCATCCTCACACACTGGGTAAATAAGCTGCAGTGCTGATTGGACACACACTATATATATATATTTTATATATATATATATTTATATTTCACTTGTCACGTATCTCCAAAATGTTGAATCTCGACATGAAGAGTGCACATTCAAATCATGGATGTGAGTGGAGGATATAAGATGACGTCACACACACTGTTTCTACCTCTTGCTGCGGTTATTGTTGTCGCTTATTCAAGATCGACGCTTTTGAGTAGAGGTTAGAGAGTGAGCTTGTCTGCCTGTACAAATACGTGTACTACTACCTCACCGCAATAGGGCCCAGAAAGTTTAGAGGTTAGAGAGAGGGAACCTGTGTTTGATGTTTGACAATTACTACACAAAGATCCTTTCTGCATTTGGAAAGAGTAACTACCAACCTAATGCTGACTATATAACGCCATGGCCATGTGTGAATGGCCCTTGCACTGAGGGAATGGCACACACGGCAACTACGCCAACTCACACTCTCTCTCTCTCTCTCTGTATGTAATTGGACAATCAGTTATGCTGCACCGCAAACATCACTGCGGTGGCCCGATCCTGCAGATTTGCACTTTACAACATCCGCAGAATCCGTCCCTTCCTCACAAGGGAAGCAGCTCAGCTTCTAGTCCAATCACTGGTCATCTCCCGCCTCGACTACTGCAACTCACTCCTGGCTGGACTTCCTGCCTCTGCGATTAAACCTTTGCAGCGCATCCAGAATGCGGCAGCGCGCCTCGTGTTCAACCTACCGAAGTTCTCCCATGTGCCCCCCCTCTTCCGGGACCTCCATTGGCTCCCTGTAGTAGCTCGCATCAAATTTAAGATGATGGTACTGGCATACAAGGCAGTCGATGGAACTGCCCCTGCCTACCTCCAGGCATTGCTAAAGCCACACACCCCAGCTCGATCCCTTCGCTCAACTACCTCAGCTGGACTTCTGGTACCGCCATGGCTAAGAAGAGCTAGCAAAGGTCGATCAGCAAAGTCACAACTTTTCTCGGTTTTGGGACCTCAGTGGTGGAACGAGCTCCCTGCCGTTCTCAGGGCCGCAGAGTCGCTCACTATCTTCCGAAAAAGACTCAAGACTCACCTGTTCAGAGTCCACCTCGACTCTGCATAGCCACCCTCCCCCTTCTGGCCACCATTGTACACTGTATTGCGTTGTGTTGTATTATAGTACTTAACTGTGTAGCAACTGCAGTAGCTGCTATCATTGCTGTAACACAGGGAATTGGTTAGCCTAGCGATTGTTGTACTTGCACTTGGTTCTATGAACATCCTTTCTGTACCGACAGCGATATATTGTTGCACTTCTTATGACAAATGTACTTATTGTAAGTCGCTTTGGATAAAAGCGTCTGCTAAATGCCCTAAATGTTAATGTAAATGTATGTCTCTCGGCCCCCAGCTGCCCTGTCTGAGGCAGTACACAGGCTACTGCAGTAAACAGCTGGCCGCTAAGTCTCTGCTCGACCGGCGGAAGCAGGACCCTCGCGTGGAGGACTTCCTGCTACGGTGCCTCCAGTCGCCGTTCAGCAGGAAGTTGGACCTCTGGAACTTCCTGGACATCCCTCGCAGCCGATTGGTCAAATACCCGCTGCTGCTACGGGAGATTCAGAAGCACACGGCCAATGAGCATCCAGATAAACCGTACCTGGACCAGGCGGTGAGCTAAACCACTCACCCTCACCTGGCTGTGTGTGTGTGTGTGTGTGTGTATGTGTGTGTGTGTATATAATATGTTTGTGTGTATGTGTGTGTGTGTGTGTTTGTTTGTGTGTATGTGTAGGTCAGCATGGTCCAGGGTCTCCTGTCAGACATCAACCAGAGGACAGGGGAGGCGGAGTGTCAGTACTTTAAGGAGCGCTTGGTTTACGGGCAGAAAAGCTGGAGGGACGGGATGGTAGAATGCTCCACAACACTCTCTTGCCATGGAGAACTGAAGAACACCAGGGGGGTGGTGAGCTTTGTGAACCTCTCTTGTTCTTAATGCCAAAAATATACATGGGATGGGCAGTCCTGAGTCCTGTTGATATACACTCATATATGCATAAATATATATATTTACACCAATTATATTCTTACATATACCTCTCTCTCTCTCTCTTTCTCTCTCTCTCTCTCTCTCTAGAAACTGCATGTATTTCTGTTCCAGGATGCCCTAGTTATTACCAGGTCCTCCTCACTCAACGACCAGCCAATCAGCTATCAGCTCTGCCACCAGCCAATCCCCATCCAGCAGCTGGTGCTGGAGGACCTACAGGACGGAGAGATGAGAGTGGGCGGGTCCATACGAGGAGCTTTCAGCAACAATGAACGCAGTCAGTATTTGGTTGGATGGATTTGTTTGCTTGGTTGGCTGTTTGGTTGGAGTGGTTTGGTTTTTTGTTGTAGTGGTTTTTTTTGTTTGGTTGGAGTAGTTTGGAGTCACCCGAGACGAATCATCATATCATCCAACCTAATACAGTACATTCAATGACCTATCACCTCTTCTCGTCCTCTCTTCTCTCCTCTCCATCTCCTCTTCTGTCTCCTCCTCTCCTCTGTAGGTAAGAACTTCTTACGTCTTTCGTCCCCTAGAGGACAGCAAAGTCACTGTCTCCAGGCCAGCGATGCCTTCAACAAGCAGCAGTGGATCAACTGCATCCGCCTGGCCAAGGAGGCAGCCGTCTTAGATGGGGAGCCTCTGGAGGCGGGGCCATCAGCCAAGGCAGGGGCGGAGCCTATTGAAGATATTAAAGCAGCGGCGGAGCTGGAAGGAGTGGATTATGGTTCCAGAGAGGAGAAGCAGGAAGAGGAAGAGGAAGAGGAAGAGGAAGAGGAAGAGGAGGAGAGTTGTGAAGAGAGGGAGAGGCGTGTGGGGGCAGGGATCTCCTCCTCCTCCCACAGTGAAGAGGAGGTGATGGAAGAGGACCACGCCCCTCTCCAAGAGGAGGCGGGGCAAGCATCCGACTACCCTGAAAAACATGCCCCACAGCTAATCGGAAGAGGACTTTCTTGCGATGACATTGCAGGGTAGGAGATGGGTTAAAGGATAACTAAACCAGAGATATATGCATAGACACCACATTGGCCTTTCGATTGTACGTCAACGTCGCCACCATATTGGAGAGGCCAAGACTGGTCTGTTAACAGGTTCAAGTAAACGGGGTACCTGTGGCTTTTCTGAATTAACTGCACTAAAAGATTAACATTGATCGACCAATTTCAATTAGTCCTTTTTATATTCATATTTAATCATAAATAATATATATATATATTATATTCGAAAATCTGTTGAGAAATGTAAACAGAAAAGTAAATAAGAATGTTTCACAGCGACTGGTTGAAGCAGTCAATAGAGTGTTTATGAACATATGCCTATGAACCGAGCCCCCTGGCACCCCGTTAGTGCTAATTCTCGGGCGGCAAGGCTGCTGGCTCCCATGTAAACGCCCCGTCAGTTCAGTTTAAATAATCGGAGGACAAGTGTGTTGCATCAACGCTTAATCAGCAGGTAACCGGGTAAACATATACCAATCATAGATCATTCCTGCAATACCATGTGTTTAACCTATAGATGGGGTCGGGATTAACCTCTATAAACCAATGTACATATGGTGTTTGTTGTCCTGAACTATACAAGCCATGTGACTGAAAATAACGGGACTCAAGGTCGGAGCAGAGCAGCTGATCACAAACTTCACTGGCTAAACATTGCAAAAAATGACAGATTATATGTTCAAGATTACAGTATTCCTACTGATTTAGATTAAGATTGTCAACTAGAAACGTGCAACCATATTATAATGAAAGTGTTCTAAAATAGAAATCCACAATGACATATTTTTGAGGAGTACGTAATACAAAACTGCCATTTTACGAATTTCAAATTAATGAATAAACAAAAACAGCCTTAATTTGCATACATACAATTAGTCTACATCATATTTTTGACATAACAAGTACCATTGGACTGTCCAAAGGTGTAATAACAACTGCTGACTACTCTGCTGTAAAATTAGTCTCAAAACTTTACATCGTTACCACAATTTACTGGTGCATTTTAGCACCCCAATTAACATCTGGCTTGGATGAAAGGTTGATATACAAGCAACATTCAAAGTGCCCTATCCTGATTAAATCAAGATCAACATGTCTTCAACTGAACTGTGTTTGAGAATAGAATAATGTAAAATACTGATGCCTTCCTACCTGTGTTCAATCAGTCATTGAAATCCAACTTGTATCTGAAACAACACTGTGCTTATTAAATTCTGAATGCTGTTTTCTGATGGAGGCATGCTACAGTTAATCAGCATACCTACCTTTAGTTTACCTTACCCTGATGCTAGCAATATTAACCCAGCCGTTTGGTTTAGTTGTAACCTGATGCTAGCAGTAGGCTATATTAGCCCCACAATTCATCTAGCCAACCCTGATGCTAGCAGTTGTCTGCTTATTAGCTGGGCAGCAATTGTGTGAAAATATGTGTAGACATAATAAAATCAAAAAATTGTGATTCAACTTTTAAATGTTTTTTATTTGACTTTGTATCAATATTCCGTTATTTTTTTCTTGAGTTTATTGTTTTTGAGTGCCTCGAAAAATGCTCTTTAATTAAAGTAATACTACAATACATTTATTGAGCTCACACTTTCCATTTTTTTTTCTTTCATTGGCGGAAATGCTGTCTGAACAGAGTCTTCAGTCTACGACGGAAGATGTGTAGGGCTTCCGCTGTGTGGAGTTCGTCCATTGTGGAGCCAGAAGAGCAACAATCCAGATGTTGTTTTGCGGCAGCTGCCAGTGGGGTTGAGGGTAGGCTATTGTCAAGTAAGGTTGATTCATTGGTGTCCTTAAAGGGCAACTTCACCCATTTCACATAAGCTTTGTATTTTTAGAACCCCCCGCATATTTTTGAATGGTCTAGCATCATTCCCTTATTTTCTGGAGACTGGAGAGATCCGTATCGATTTCCAACACTTCCTGTTTTTTATGACGCAATATGACGATTTTTGCGTACAAGAAAACAGGAAGTGTAAGAGGAGATGATTCTCGTAAGACTACAACCACTAGTCCCACCCCCCTCTAGGGGGTGGGACCCACTGACGCTACAGACCTATTAGAGCAGTGCCAGTGGGTGGGACTTCACCAGCAGAAACTAACATCCACAGCGTCTGAAGCTAAGATAACAGAGGCTGTTGCTAAAACTGAAGTACATTGGCGGAGGGTACTGGATCTGACATAGAAGATGGCTCCATGCAAAAGTTCACCATTTCGAAAGAAACACAAACGAGGACTACCGTATTTTCCGTACTATAAAGCACACCGGATTATAAGGCGCACCTTTAATGAATGGCCTATTTTAGAACTGTTTTCATATATAGGGCGCACCGGATTATTAGGCGCATAGAATAGAAGATACTGCAGTCAAACGTTTGACTGGGGTTGCGTTATGCATCGACAAGACCGAGCTGTGCTAAAGAGAATGTCAACAAAACAGTCAGATAAAGTCAAACTGTATTAAGCGTTCTGACAACTCCGGTCACTCCCATGGTAACGATGTTCAAACGTTAATGTGCATATTAACAATATCTGATCAATATCTCTTAACAGTAAGCTCACCTTTTTCAGTTCATTCCCCGTCTACGAATCCCTCGAATTCTTGTGTGTGCGAATTGAACAGTTGGGCGAGTACGGCATCCAACATGCCCGGATTCCTCTCGTCATTATCCGAGTCAGTGTCGCTGCTGTTGCCTGGCAGTTCAGTGATTATTCCTGCCTTCGTGAAAGCTTGGACCACAGTGGAGACTGTTATATCAGCCCAGGCATCCACGATCCATTGGCAGATATCTCCCCGTCTTGGTGACGTGTGTTCGCCTTCTTGGCCCCGTCCACACGAAGCCGATTTTTTGGGTGAAGCCGCATAAAAAAACGCTTTTGGTGGACACGGCCTACGGCCACACCAAACGCGTGTAACGTGCCTAACTTGTCGCTTGATCATTGTGTGTCACAAAAATGGTTCAACGCGCCTGTGGCTGCGCTGGATTTAGGAGTCAGAGGTAGGAAACCCAAACGCCGCCATGTTTGGGTGCATGATAGAGTTTAGATCGGGTTAGATTAAATAATCTCGGATATAAATAACAATAATATAGTCCGCCAAGACGTTGAGGTTGCTTAGCGACCAGAGACGCTGTCCATGCAAGTGAATGGAGCGTTCCCTCTTCGTCATAACTATCAAACCAAACATCCTTCAAATTCAACGAGCGAACATTATGAAATTAAAATGCACATTTCTCGCTAAAAATGTTTACATAAACGCATTTAATGGCGTAAATATGTTACTATTTCCACCCAGAATAAGGAAAGATGTCGGCCGTATGCTTCTGTGCAAGCGTCACTACTCTAGTGACGTCGGTTCAAGCTCCACGCTGATTTGTTCCATTAGTAGATGGAACAAGGAGGTGTCCGATAGGCGGAGATGATCAGCGGGAGTGGCCGCCAGCGAAGCTGTGCATGGTGGGAGTTGTTGTCTTCAATCCACAAGCGCCAAAAAGTCACTTTCTGCCTTTTCTCGGTCAAGACGGCACCAAATTAGAATTTTATTTTATTATTCGACTACATATAGGACCCAATTTCAATACATATTCATGTCTGCACCGGTGAAATGCTCCTTTAAGACAGTGTTAAGTGAGTTCATTCATTAATGAATGATGAGACAAAGAAGATGTTGATTCATCTGTGTATTTAAGACATAAGTACCAAGGGTTTTTTACATGTAATAAATAAGCACTTACTGCATATTTTTGCTTCAATCTGTTAAAAATATAGCACTTATTACTTTCAAGTTTTTAGCAAATGCACAGACCAATGTATGAAATGGTATGCTTAACCAATGGAGGGTGTTAAGCATACTAAAATAAAATTGACTTCTTCATATCCGAGTATTTTCAGGGATCGAGTCAAATCTAAATTAGACTAAAGTTGACTTTTTCGTATCCCAGTATAACAGGTATCGAGTCAAATCTAAACTAAACTAAGATTGACTTCTTCGTGTCAGAGTATAACAGGGATCAATTCAAATCTAAACTAAACCAAGATTGACTTCTTCGTATCCGAGTATAACAGGGATCGAGTTAAATCTAAACTAAACTAAGGTTGACTTCTTCGTATCCGAGTAGGCCTATAACAGGGATTTAGTCAAAACTAAGAGGCTATGGCAGAGTTCCTAAGATGAAATGCTATTGCTAAGTTCCCCGGACACTTTTCGGTGTACAGTTCCAAGAGCAGAAAGGCAGAAAGGGGATCACACGGCCCTACCCTAAGAAGATGGCCAGCTAACTAACCCAACCCCTCTCTGTCTCTACCACCCTCTGAATCACTCTCTTCTTACGCAGAGTCCCGCTTTTGTCTACGCCCTAAAGAGGCGGGGGCCCGATGTCATCTAGCAGTCTGAGTTTCCATACATCCTTCACCAAATGTTTCTTTGTTATACATCTCTGGGTACTTTTGTACTTTTTCGCCCGCAGGGCGGCACATGATTCTTGAGCTGATGCAACAGCCATCACAGGTTTACAATGTGTTTGTGTTCTCCTAAGGAGCACATTTGAGTGTCGTGTCACATGGTGCTATAGTCAACGCATGGTAGTCATATCAGGGGACCTACAGAAACACACATTCTTTGTATTCCAGTGGCCTTCTCATGCAGTCCATGTCTCCTCCGTCTATGTGCTTTGACACAGACACATTTTGAGTGCTTCGAAATTTCTACATAATAAGATATATAAGGTAAAATACCCAAGATTTATATAAGATATATAAGGCACATACATTTCTACATAATAAGATATAGAAGGTATATGTATATATGATACCCAAGATTTATATAAGATATATATATACATGTAAGGTAACCTTTGTTGACAGCATTGGTTTTGTGTCCTTTCATGATTGATTCTGGAGCGGCTAGGTGCAGGCAGCAATACAATGCGTCCTTTCAGGACACACGTCAATGGAATGGTATATTTAGCAACGCATTCAGCGCATTTTTAAGACATAAACACTTTTTGAATATGTTGTACTACGCAATGTACCCTAACAGAATAAACCTATGGAAACATGTGTAAAACATGGTAGCACATGTATGGAGTGATATGTGAATGTTTGGTCCACCGTAGTGCCATACCTGTGATGTCATATTCAAGTGTCAGGAAATAAACCGGCAGTTCTTTGCGTGCAACCTACAAGGTAGTCACGTTTACTGCCTCCACACATGACATTGTACAGTTCAGCTAGAGTGTACGGCTCAGCTGGAGTTGAAGGTGAGGGCAGTTTGTCTGTGCATGTCTCTGGTCAAACCAAAACAAATAACAGTGACAGCGGACGCTATCTCGCTTCTTAGATCCTACGTCATATCCCGCCCCTTGCAAGCAAACCCCCCTAAACTACCCAGAGATTTTACTGATGTCTGAACGACACTGATGTCCGCATATAAAGCATCAAGTTTGAATTACCCCCAGGGTCGAATCTCCTGATGCAAAAATGCTGAAAAAATGTGGAGGACATGTCTGAAAACGGCTATTGTTTCCGCAAAAGTTTTTCTTAGGACTATGTTGTTCGGGGACCATCATAAATGCGACACATACTAAGAGGCCAGATATGTCCTTGGCGACTAGGGAGGCGTCCAGCTCATACAGGAAGCCATTCATCATGTGTCAATTCTAGAGATACAAGCGGTCAAGATGTTCGAGAGACCCAGCCGCTAAAGGCCACAAAAACAAGTGTAATTCCAACACATAGCAACTAGAGGTCAGGACCAAGCCACAAACCAAGTTGCAATGCCAACACATAGCCGCGAGGGATCAGCATAGAGTACACATACGGGCACCCAGGAGGCGGGAGTTCAGCGCCATGCTTAGCCAATCAGAGCACATAACTGAGTCCATGCCTGCCCAGTATTAAAGATGAACTGAACTGAAATAATCAACATCGATAACGTGTTAGTTTTGACCATTTGAAAAAAAATTGCACAAAAAAAATATTTTAAAAATCAATATACTGCTTTTTTTAGCAACAGAAGAAATTGCGCCTTTTAGTATTAGAGCGTCGATGACGTCACTGGCATGGTAGGACTAGGTCGTTGCTGCAGACACGCGAACGTATTCTACACACCACGGCGGATAGAAGTGATTTTAATATGGCTGGTTACATGCCTGTAGTGTCCGACTGCCACCCGGTGGAGAGGGATCAACTTCAGGCTCCAGTGCGTGCGGCGAGAGAGAGGTTTTGGAAGTAGTGGCCATGCTCTCTCTAAGGGACGTCGGAGCAGAGACACTGGAGCGCCCCATAAATAGGAACCAAGTAACAAGGCGAAAACTATCATTCCCCCTCCGATATCCTTTGATGCGTTTCAGAAATGTCTCCGTAAAGACGGACTCATTGCGGTAACGCAAAGAGCTGTACAAACGCTGTAGTACCTACATATTCAAGGCGCTGGTTCTCCACAAAAATACGAGCACATCAAGCGCATCAAGCCTGCGTGCATCCAGCCTGTGCGCTGTATAAAAACATTCAAGTCGAGGAGGAGATAGTAGTTGTTTAATCTTTTAGATTGATTAGTAATACTTTTTAATGTAGGCCTACAGTTAGTAATTAAATTGACCAAGGGGCTGTATTTAAAGCTACAAAAATAATACAAAAAATTAACTGTAACTTTCAACGCAACTCTACGTCGCTCGCTTCAGGCGTCCACACGAATCATAACACGAAACCGCATAGGTCCGGTTTTATTTGAAACCACCCTGGGACCATGGACCTATTAAAGAACATGGTTTATTATCTGCCTAATAACATGGTTATTAAAGACATGGTTTCACAAAAAAATCGGCTCCGTGTGGACGGGACCTGAAAGACATTTTAGATGCATGGGCGGAGTTTCTGGGGGGTCAGGGGGGGCCCCCTAATCGTGTGACATAGTGACGTTGACTACTGTTTCCGTCCGCTACTTGGTTTCCCGCTCTCATTATCAATCTCGCTAGCCAGTATGTAATAGCATAACAATTACAGTTGTAGCCTGATGTAAGTATTGCAAACTGCAAATGGATATTCAACGTTTTTTTAAAACGTCCCATGACCTCGGCCAACACTCGGCAAGAAGTCGAACCAGAGCCAGTAATTCTACCAACAAATGCTGATGACCTGGAAACACCTGGAACCAGCTTGGCAAACCCAGCTAGTGCTAGCTCACCATCGGATCTTGCTGGGCTGTCGTCAGGGTCAGTTAGCTTGCCTAGCAGCACTAGCTCACAGCAACTACCAAATGATCTTGGCGACAAGCAAGCAAGTACTGTTGGCTTGAATACTCGGTTTTAAAGGATGCTGTCTTCTGTTTCGCCTGCCACCACTTCCAGACTGACAGCAGTGTGGAGGAATCGTTCCGAAAGGGCGTAAGTGACTGGAAAAAACTAAGCAGTAAACTGGAAAAACATGCAAATTCACTGGCCCATCAGAACTGTATGGTTAAATGGGACAACTTCAAACAGAGCACATCTGGAGGTGGATCGATAGCTGCCAAATTGTCGGAGAGCCACAACGCTACTGTTGAGAAGAACAGATCTTATCTTTTTAAAGTTGTGGATATCGTGAGATTGCTGTCTGCACTTGGATTGCCTTTCCGTGGACACAGGGAGGCTATCGATTCAGAGTCTCGTGGGAATTATCTTGAGGTTTGCAAATTTTTCTCGAAATATGATCCCGACTTTCAAAGTATGCAGTCTAATTATTTCAATGCTACAAGTCCAGATTTTCAGAACGAAATAATTGAGATATGCGCAAATTTGGTTCGTGCGGAAATTGCAGAGAAAGTGCAGGACACTGGGTTTTTTGCTGTAATCGCAGATGAGGTCAGGTCATACCACACTGAGCAGCTGTCAGTCTGTTTAAGATATACAGAGCAGCTTGAAATCAAGGAGCGTTTTTTGTGTTTTATTGATTGTTCAGCATCTCGAAATGCAGCTGGGATCGTGGACGCCATAAACACTGGATTGGAGATCTGCGGACTGAAAAACATCCCAATTGTTGCCCAGAGCTACGATGGCGCCTCTGTAATGTCCGGCCAAGTGTCTGGAGTGCAGCAGTGCATTAAAGAGACGCATCCATACACTGTATGGATACACGCAGTATACATACACTGCTTGGCTCACAGACTGAATCTCGTGCTTGTGGACTGCTGCACGGTGAACCGCAGTGTCAAAACATTACTGAATGTCATCGGCAAACTGTACTCAGTATTTGCAGAGCCGACATACCACCATCGCTTTATTGAAGTCCAGAAATCGCTGGATATGAAGCTAACCGAAATTGCACAGCCCAGCGAGACGCGCTGGGCATGCAAGTGGCGTTCTCTGCATGCCGTTAAAACACACTACTCTGCAATTACACAGTGCCTGAGAGAAATGAGTGATGAGGGAGGCAAGTGGTCAGTGGTCATTCATTACATGTCTCATTGTACTTGAAGACATACTGCGTGTGATTCATGTCACACACAAAGCCCTTCAGTCCTCCAGTCTCGCACTTTCCGAAGCGGCTATGCTTACCGACAACCTGAAAGCGCACTTTGTGCCACAGAGACAGACTGACAAATGGAATGATGTATGGGGATCAGTGAAACAGTTCTGCCGAGACAACAACGTCTCCGTACCCGAGGATGCGAACATTCAGAGTCAGACACCTGCTGGTCCTGGACCACTACCGAAAAGAAAACGGGCCACACAACCCCCCACCTCCCTCGACAATTTCCTGATAACAACGACTTTGGGCCACAGAGAAGAAAATGATGTAAATACTGTACAAATGACTCTACCCGTTGGATCTGCCACTTCCGAGAGGAGTTTCTCTGCAATGAGAAGGATTCGCAACTGGCTACGCTTAACAACAGGAGCTGCACGGTTTTCATCCCTTGCTGTGCTTCACATCGAGAGCGACATCACTGCCAGGCTGTCACTTGAGACGGTTGTGGACGTTTACGCAGGACGCAAAAAAAGACGCTTACTTCTGCACTAGGTAAGACTATTTTCTTTAAATGAATACTCCTAGCAACCACGTTGTAATGTAACAACTGGTGTTGAACCTCATCTAAACTTGTGCCATCATGCGAAATGCGCTTTGTGTGTGTGTGTGTGTGTGTGTGTGTGTTTGTGTGTGTGTGTGCGTGCGAACATGAGTGAGAACATGTTCGTGTGAAAAAAATTGTTTTGCCCCCCCTGATGCAAAAGTGAAACTCCGCCTATGGTTAGATGCACTTTGGGAGATACACCCGCGGATGAGCATAGATGCGAGGGCGGATTCATGAATTGTGACTGTTGGGATTCCTCTTCATCAACGCCATCAAGTCGTCTGTGCTAACTGACATGACCTATCCCAGCCTGGCCATGTACACACCCCAGGTGAGTGCCGCTATGCGTGGAAGACCTGAGTCAGAATATGGCAGGAGGCCATATTCTGGCTGAAGTGGGCCAATACATTTCAATTAACTGTTTCTTTATTAACTCCGAAAAGCTATTGAAATTTAGTCATTTTCATGCATGAATAGCACCTGTTTTTGTAGTAGGTTGTGCCCAGGACAGAAATTTGCACGTATTTTTCCTCCTTCCTATCACTAACAAAAGCATGTCTTATACCTATCTTTCATAGGGCAGATTACTCTTATATATTAATCAAACATATTTTATAAAGCCCTTTTTATATCAGTAGTTGTCACAAGGGGCTTTCTTTAAAGAAAAAATAAGAAAGATTTGTTCTGCTCAAATGCTTTCTGGCCCCACTTAGTCGTTCCATAAAGGACAACTTGATGAGTCCTGTCCACCATATAAGCATTATCATTTGATATGGGGTTGACAGTTATGTCTTTTGTTTACTTACATTAGGTCAATAAAATAGTGTCAGCACTTAAATCTTTTGAATTTCTCCCCCGGGGGATTAATAAAGTGTTAAAGTCTAAATGTTAGACTAAATAAATGATATTTTGATATTTTCTGTACTGGTTATTAAGTATATTTTGTGTGTTGCCTGAACATTATGCATATTTTTTGTGTTTTTCTGTCTGTTTGGTTTAATGTAGGTCAATAAAGAATATATAAAATCGTTGTCTCATCAAAACGACACTACTGCAGCTCAAGAGCATAAATGTGCGTACAGCAGATCTGTGACCAAGTCTACCACCTGGAGCACCACCACCAAGATGGAGGGCACCGTCAACATGTCTGTTCATGCAGGGATCCCGAAACTGGTGGGGGGGTCTGGTGGATTTAGCTTGACCACGGGAGCAGTGCTGTTGTCCACAATGAACTCCTCAGAGACCATAACCGAATCAGATGAGGTCAATGTGACGGTCCCGGCACGAAAGACCGTGAGCGTTGATTTGACAGTGGGACGAGCAGACATCAACCTCCCCTACTCAGCCACAGTTAAAATCACATGCATGAATGGTTGCGAGCTGGTCTTCCCATCCACTGGCAACTACAGTGGTGTGGCTTACACTGCAGTGCATTTAAAAACCACTGAGTCTGATTGTGTTATGAATGTCGATGGGGATGGACACGGCAATTCGAATATTCGATTATTCGAAACGGTGTGGGTAGTTGACTTTGAGATTTTTTTTAATTTTTGCCTTAAGTTCATTCAATATATTCATTAGCTATATTAATAACATATTGGTCATTAATCGTGTATACTAATGCCATTCAATACTTGGAATACTTTGGCTATACCGGCAACCTCCGTTCCAGCGGAGTCTTTTCCACGGCGGGCTTGATTGTAAATCGCCTCCGCACCCGCCTATCCCAAGAATGAGTGATGCAGTAGGTGGGCTTATGTGTTATGTTAACTGGAAATGTTTTGATGACATACTGTATTTCCGTCTTACACTAAATATATTTTTGTTGATGAGGCAGGCCCATGCGCTGCAAGTGGAGTTCTGTTGATGTCCAAGCCCACCAGTACTTGTACTTTTTGCTGCTGTGCTTCAGTTACTTGAATCTATTCAGTTTGTGCCTTAAATTTACTCTAATCTTATTTCAGTTTGTGCCTTCATTCATATTCTTGTCAAAAATGATGGTTTAGTTTGATTCAGCATACTGATTTCGAGCAGTGTTTTTCCTTCTGAAATGCTCAATTGAACAAATTGGATTTGATTTCCTTATTTATTTAACTAATAGAGATGGAAAACGAATGCCTTTGTTTAGTGAAGGCCAGATCACGGAAGAACTTCAGACTTCATTATGAGTGCGCTACACATTTTTTGTTTTTTTCCATAGTTCGGTTAACCGGTTACTCAAAAAAGAAATTGCAGAATATTGAGATGCCTTCAAATGCATCTCAAGCACGCACATACACATGCACACTACGCACCGCACGTCAAGACAAATACACGACACACGTTATGTTTTTAAACATAACGGCTACGCCATCGACAAACGCGCAGGTAAGAACACAGACGCACACACCGCATCGACACTCGCCCTTAAACATAACGGCTCCACCATCAACACATGCGCAGGTAGGAACACACACGCACGCGCACACACCGCAGCAACACTCACCCAGGTAAGACGTAATGTTTTTAAACAACGGCTCCGCCATCGACACACATGCCCAGGTAAGAAGCTTTGCAAATTATATAGGTCAGGGCCCCGTTTCCCGAAAGCATCTTTAGCCTAAGTGGTTTGTGAAGTGCGTCGTACCAACATTGTTCAGTTTTCACTTTCGTTTCCCGAAAGCATCATTGGTAACGTCGTGGAATGACTCGTAGCTTACGAGGGCTCCAGGGGTACTCGTAGGGTCCTAAGAGCCCTATGTTGTTAGTATTTACTAACTTTATGCAAGGTCTACGTTCGTGCAGTACTCAGCGTTGACTCGTCCTAAAAATACAATATTATTGTAAATTATATATCAAAAAAGTGGTAGCTAACGTTAGTTGAATCAAACAAACAAATAGCTGTTGTTTTTGCTCCAAAAAGCTTGACTTACCTTGAATTTAACAGATAGTTCCTTCAAATTAGGGCTGTACGGTATGGACTAAAATGTATATCACGGTATGATTTGAGGCATAGACGGTAACGGTATTATATCACAGTATGTTAATTGTATCTTCTAATTTCGATATAAATGCTTCTGAAGGGGTAAAATACTGGTAAGGCAGCAAAACTGCCTTACCAGTAAGTTACTTCCATCTCTGAAAAACACTAACGTTTAATAGTATGGATTTGTTTCTCCACTTGCTTGCGGACCTTGCCGTATAGTTTCGGCATCTCAATTTGGCTGAAGTGTGTGCGATTAGGTAACGCGTACCTGGGATCGACTGTTTTGACCATCTATTTAAAGCCCTTTCTATCGACATTTTGAAAGGGAACCATGTCCTTACACAGGCTAACAGTGACGGTGTTTGTTATCTCGTTCCACCGCTGGCATTTTGTCGTAAGGACTGGCTTTGGAAAATGCCTGCAGAAGCAATGTCTGATATGGAGAGACAGCTTCACGCTACCAGCGTCTGTCTCGTAGGCTACGGTGTGGCATGAGAGCTTGTGAAGGGACTATTGCGCAAGCACACAGCAGTATCGCTGTCAAATCTGTTCCTGGGAAAAGTAATGAATTGAAAAAGGAACTATGTTTCGTTACCATATTTTCAGTAGTTGCACGTAACTTTACTTTATACCTGAAAAGGTAGTTAGGTTACTGCATTAGCGCGTTACTTACTTTGTTACGCGTTACACACAACTGTCTACCGGTCACACCGGTCAAACTGTAACGTCAAAATCCATACCGTAGCGCAAATTCACACTGGTATACTTTCTATAGCATTTATACCGTACACGGTAGCCAGGCGTCTAATCCAAAGGCGAGCTCAGTTGGCGCTGTGTGCTTTAAGATTCTGAAGCAGGTGCTGAGGTTCCGATTGGCCCAGAGAAATGTAAATTATAAGAATTATCCAATAATGTTTGGCATAAGAAGGACAGCTTCCCCCCCCCCCCCTAAAAAAACTCTTTGGTTCTACACGATTCACGTGAATGACCCAATTGACCAAGAAAACGGCGATTGTCGTCGAAAAGTGACAAGTTTGCAGGAATGCAGAACATGTTGGAAGTCAACAACAACATAATTTATTGCAGCAATTGAGAATTCCAAAAATACATGCACAGCCGAAATTACAGTACCTTAACCAGCTGAATTCACGCAGCCATCATCCTCCGACTCTGTAGACCGTGGCACTGGCACACTACTAGCCGCAAGTGCCGCAGGTAGGAAGAACGAATAAATTGTTCGCTTGCTCATTGTTTGAATGGCAGGTTGAGATCGTTCTCCTTCTCACAGACCCGCGGCGGTTTCCCGCGCTCGATAATCTCTATGACCCTCCCCTCCACACATTAGCAACTTACAGTGGCCATTCCCTATCTTTCTCACACTCTTTTGCCTGCTACAGATTCCGGATTCATTGACGCGCCCCTTCCACGTTTAACGTGTAAAAATAAAGAAGAAAAAAAGGGGCAAATGCGCGACTCAGTTTTTGCTGACGCGCATGCACGTCCAGCAAAAATTCAGTCGCGCATTCTCAAATTTTGGTCGCAAAACGTGACCAATTGGTCGCAGTCTGGAGCCCTGCCTAACTGCTCCCGACGACCTGGCTATCACCTTGCATGATTGACTATGCCGTAGGTGTGTCAATGTGTGTATTAACCGATGTAAGTCGCATTGGATAAAGGCTAAATGCCCAAATTGTAATTGTAAATTGTACCTGTTAAAGTGCAAAACAAGCTACCTGTAAAAGTGCAAAGAGAGCAGTGAGTCTTCTCGTTCCCGTCCTTACGTCATTTTTTATTCAGGACATGGTTCTCAGCAGCTGGTTGAGGTCCCTGCCGACGCTCGGGGGCTCGGAGGCGGCGCTCTGTCCCAGGCCGGGCCCCATCTGATGGTGGAGGGCTCGGCACAGGCTGGTTGTCGCCCGGTGCACGCTGCCGCTGGACGGGCCCAGCAGGCCCCACAGCAGGGGCAGCGCCTTCTGCTCCACCAGCTGGGGCCGGCGGGGGTACAGCTCCATCACCAGCTCTGGTGGGGGGGAGGAGGAGACGGAGGGAAAGGGGGAGGGGAGGAGACAGAGGAAGAGAAGGAGGAGGAAACCAAGGAAGAGACAAAATAATGGGAGACAGGAGGAGACAGAGGAGAGGAGGCGGCAGAGCAGAGCGGATCAGATGCCTCTTGATTGGCCACACAATGGTATTACGTATGTTTGGTGCATTGCAAAGAACAAAACAAACAAACATTTTAGCCATTAACAAACCTGCAACCTTCTCGATCAGGTCCACCTTTGCTTGGCCGCTAAGAACCCGTGCCTTGAAGCAGAACGGCTCCAGGAGGAGGCTGTTGTCTGGAGAGGGGCAAGGGAGGAACACATGAGTAACAAGGACAACGCCGTGGTCAGACCGGACAGTGTTCCGGACAGCTCCCCACCGGGCCCTCACCGAGGTTCAGGACCAGCTCGCAGAGGGCCCCTGTGGCGGCCGAGTACACAGCGCGGTTCTTGGAGTTGAGGTGGTTGTCCACGATGGCGGGCACCAGGTGGTTGAGCACCCCGGACAGGTTGTCCTTCAGCAGGCGCACCATCCCCTGCAGGGCCTCCAGGGCGTAAAGGTTCACCTTACGGTTGGACTCCAGCAGGCGGTCTCTGAAGAGGCCAAACACCTGGGGGAGCGGGGAGAAACGGGGAACAGGTGAACAAAAAGGGGACAGGAGGGAGTCCAACCAGGGGAGGGGATAAGGGCGAGTGTGAGGTAGTGGGCGTTTACGAGCGGTGGGGGGTTTTACGGACCGGGAACAGGCTGCGGATGACCATGCTGGGGTTGTGCTGGCAGTCGGCCACCAGCTGGTCGAGGCCTTTGATGCGTTCCCTGAAGTCCTTTGACTCCATCAGAGCGGTGAGCTGCCTGATGTACTCAAACTTGTCTTCCATGATGGGCCCCTGAGGTTTGGAGCTGTACTTGCTGTTGGGCTCCCTGGAGGGTACCACAAAATATAATGTCATGAAACTGCATACATACTTACTACATATATATATATATGATCTTGGAAATAAGATAAAAGATATTCTTAAAGTTTGCTTCAAGTTGAGAAAACAAACAAATGCATAATTAATATAGGAGACATTGCAAACAAAAGCCATCATGTGTGTTCTGGAACACGACCCCGAGAGAGGAGCTGACCTCATAGCATAAGTAAGGCTTTTACTTTCACCAACATATTTCAAAGGTGGCTGTCATGTGTCTGGGAGGAGTCTCACCTGGGGGTGGTGGTGGCGGTGTTGGTGGGGGTGGCGGTGGCGGTGGTGGGGCTGGGGGCTATGGTCTGTTTGGGGAGCTTCCTTTGGAGCGTCGAGGCCCTGGCGGTGCCACTGCCGGGAAGCGAGGCTGGGGTCTGGGGCGTCTCACCCAGACCCTGACCCTGACCCTGACCCTGACACAACAAACACAACAACAACAACGTTCACCAGACCCGTCACCAAGCGGTAGGGTGGGGCGAGAGGGCGGGGCCTTCCGTACCTTTGCCTTGAGTCCACTGACCGCCTTGCGGGCGGCGGAAAGGTCCTTGGTGGGGATGTTCTTCTCCAGCAGGCTATCAAAGTCCCGGTGGGAGGACAGGAACAGCAACATCCGGCGGCCAAAGGACCTGAAGGGGGAGGAGTGAGACCGGCAAGTCACCGAGCCGTTAGACACACGCCAAAGCCTTCTGCCAACACAGGAAGCCACCGGGGGCTCTACGTGCCTGGGTTCCGGGGAGGAGTCCAGGGCCAGCTTGACCACGGCCGGGAGGATTCTGTCCGTCACGTCCTTCCCTCCGGACAGCAGGCGGGCCACGCCCACCCTCTCCAGCAGGTCGGCCAGGTGCTGGGCGGCGCACTTCCTCACCGCCGCGCTCAGGTGGCTGCAGACACACACAGGCTCAACATGAAGGACGCACACAAAGAGACACAAACCACAGAAGTACACAACGGATGGAGATAAGGAAACATCGGCTAGACCTCTGGAGTATCCTACCTACCAGTCCAAAGCAGATTAAGGATGTTAGAAACGTTTCCTTTGACACTCAAGTCCTGTTTAAATGTAAATTTTTTATGTTGTGCGTTTGCATCTGCCGCTGATTCTTTGTACTTTATATAAATCACAGATTGGATCTTGCAATACCGTTACTGTGGTAGATATACTAGAAAACATAACAAGGCGCAATACAGTGTGTTTGTGTCTGCGTTGTGCGTGTGCGTGCAGCCCCCTGACCTCAAACCCCCGTCCAGGAAGGCGTTGATGCAGCGTGCCGGCGTGCAGTGCCGCACCATGTGGCCCAGCGCCGCGTCCACTTCCTCCCGGATGAAGGCGTTGCTCTCGGCCGCCTTGTGCAGCAGCGCCCTGGCCGTGGTGTCCACCTCCTTGTCCATGGCCCGCTCCAGGTGGCAGTACAGGACGCCCAGCGTGCACACGGCTACGCGGGACAGGCCCGAACGCAGGTTCTTCACCTGAGAACCAGACACACACGTGGTAGACACCACTCTCACTCTGGAAAGGTTCATTGAGTGTCTTGGAAAGCGCTATATGAATGAAGGCGTTACATTATAGTACGTTTCACACTCCTCGCTTCATTAAAGGCTGTGTTTTGCTAACATTGTTCATGTCAAATAAACCACTCGTTCTATGGTGTAGAATTGATGGGGATGGTTTTACACACAGCAAGGTATATAGACTAAGCTGTAGACAGGATTGAGTTAGTTTTACACTTGCAGACAGTGACGGACTGTCCACACCCAGCCGCCCGCCCACTCACACGCCCATCCACAGTGACAGACGCTGGTCTCCATGTTACGTGGTAGAGAGAGAGAGCACCAGGGAGCAGGCCCAGAGAGGGGGAGCTACCTCTTGCACGAGGGCGAGGCAGACGTCGCGGAGCCTGGGGAGCAGCGTGTCCACGTGGTTCTGGGCCAGACTGCGCAGCACCGTGAGCCCTTCCATCTTCTCCTGCCTGCGTTCAGAACCACAGCAGGTCAGTCAGATGAAACACAAGTTTGGATTGCTTCGACTAATTCTGTGTGTGTGTGTGTGTGTGTGTGGGGGGGAAAATTCTGAGTGTGTGTGGTGTGTGTGTGTGTGTGTGTGTGTGTGTGTGTGTGTGTGTGTGTGTGTGTGTGTGTGTGTGTGTGTGTGTGTGTGTGTGTGTGTGTGTGTGTGTGTGTGTGTGTGTGTGTGTGTGTGTGTCTCACCAGTTCTCTGAGCTGATGAGAGTGAGGCTCTGTGTCATGGCCAGCTCAGGTTTGGGGAAGGGGTGGGGCCCGGGTGGGTCTCGCTGGGGGCCGCTGAGGGAGCCCTGGGCCGGCTCATCTGCACACACACACGTTTGAAAAATAAACGCCGGTCTCAATTAGACGCCGGCGCCTTGCCAGGGTCGCGTGACAACATCACAGACGTATTTTAGAGCATTACCAACTTTCGCCAATAGATGGCATCAGTTCACCAAAAGGAAAATCCGAAGGAATTAAAGGCCTGTTCCATATGGACGCCTGTCCCAAACACAAGCCGCTTGAGTTCAGGGATTGAAACAAATAAAAGGCTGGGCTAATAATTAAAGTTTTATGGTATTCAGGCTCAATCCTATAAAAAAATAAGAGTTACTTTGGATTGATTTATTTGTGTAAGAGATGCCATTCTTACCTCTGCTATCCAACAGCTTCTCCTCCAGCTCGGGCTCAGCGGTCAGCCTCTGGTCGGGGAAACAGCGGCCCCCGTTCTTCTGCCTCTTCCCAGAGGGCCCGGCCTCTTCCCCTGCCTGGTGGGGGGACAGGCCCCGGAGCTTCTCCCGGGGGATCCTGTCGTTCCTCAGACGCTCCTGCACAGGGGGAAACGGGCTGAACGCGCACTTACCTCTGCCCGCCACGCCTTCAGGAACCTCAGAGGCCGGCGGGCTGCCTGGGGCCTGGGACCTCTGGCCGTTGGCGAACTGGGAGCGCTTCGTCCCAGAGAGGTCCGCCTCGGCGCCTCCGAGCGCCCGGCGGCGGGCGGAGGCAGCGGCGTTCCAGGAAGAGGGGGCGGAGCTCAGCGGGGCGTCCCGCAGATCCACTGTGAAGGACACTGTTTAAAAGTACACGTTAAGCATACTTTAAATCAACAAATATACTTGGAATAACTTTTGTATGCTTCAATTATATTTGTACTACAATAAAGTGTACTACTTGTTCACCTGGGGGTCTATGTGGGTTTTTGCTGACGCGCATGCACGTCCAGCAAATATTCAGTCGCGCATTCTCAAATTTTGGTCGCAAAACGTGACCAATTGGTCGCAGTCTGGAGCCCTGCCTAACTGCTCCCGACGACCTGGCTATCACCTTGCATGATTGACTATGCCGTAGGTGTGTCAATGTGTGTATTAACCGATGTAAGTCGCATTGGATAAAAGCGTCTGCTAAATGCCCTAATTGTAATTGTAAATTGTACCTGTTAAAGTGCAAAACAAGCTACCTGTAAAAGTGCAAAGAGAGCAGTGAGTCTTCTCGTTCCCGTCCTTACGTCATTTTTTATTCAGGACATGGTTCTCAGCAGCTGGTTGAGGTCCCTGCCGACGCTCGGGGGCTGGGAGGCGGCGCTCTGTCCCAGGCCCGGCCCCATCTGATGGTGGAGGGCTCGGCACAGGCTGGTTGTCGCCCGGTGCACGCTGCCGCTGGACGGGCCCAGCAGGCCCCACAGCAGGGGCAGCGCCTTCTGCTCCACCAGCTGGGGCCGGCGGGGGTACAGCTCCATCACCAGCTCTGGGGGGGGGGAGGAGGAGACGGAGGGAGAGAAGGAGGAGGAAACCAAGGAAGAGACAAAATAATGGGAGACAGGAGGAGACAGAGGAGAGGAGGCGGCAGAGCAGAGCGGATCAGATGCCTCTTGATTGGCCACACAATGGTATACGTATGTTTGGTGCTGATCATTGCAAAGAACAAAACAAACAAACATTTTAGCCATTAACAAACCTGCAACCTTCTCGATCAGGTCCACCTTTGCTTGGCCGCTAAGAACCCGTGCCTTGAAGCAGAACGGCTCCAGGAGGAGGCTGTTGTCTGGAGAGGTGCAAGGGAGAAACACATGAGTAACAAGGACAACGCCGTGGTCAGACCGGACCGTGTTCCGGACAGCTCCCCACCGGGCCCTCACCGAGGTTCAGGACCAGCTCACAGAGGGCCCCTGTGGCGGCCGAGTACACAGCGCGGTTCTTGGAGTTGAGGTGGTTGTCCACGATGGCGGGCACCAGGTGGTTGAGCACCCCGGACAGGTTGTCCTTCAGCAGGCGCACCATCCCCTGCAGGGCCTCCAGGGCGTAAAGGTTCACCTTACGGTTGGACTCCAGCAGGCGGTCTCTGAAGAGGCCAAACACCTGGGGGAGCGGGGAGAAACGGGGAACAGGTGAACAAAAAGGGGACAGGAGGGAGTCCAACCAGGGGAGGGGATAAGGGCGAGTGTGAGGTAGTGGGCGTTTACGAGCGGTGGGGGGTTTTACGGACCGGGAACAGGCTGCGGATGACCATGCTGGGGTTGTGCTGGCAGTCGGCCACCAGCTGGTCGAGGCCTTTGATGCGCTCCCTGAAGTCCTTTGACTCCATCAGAGCGGTGAGCTGCCTGATGTACTCAAACTTGTCTTCCATGATGGGCCCCTGAGGTTTGGAGCTGTACTTGCTGTTGGGCTCCCTGGAGGGTACCACAAAATATAATGTCATGAAACTGCATACATACTTACTACATATGTATATATATGATCTTGGAAATAAGATAAAAGATATTCTTAAAGTTTGCTTCAAGTTGAGAAAACAAAAAAATGCATAATTAATATAGGAGAGACATTGCAAACAAAAGCCATCATGTGTGTTCTGGAACACGACCCCGAGAGAGGAGCTGACCTCATAGCATAAGTAAGGCTTTTACTTTCACCAACATATTTCAAAGGTGGCTGTCATGTGTCTGGGAGGAGTCTCACCTGGGGGTGGTGGTGGCGGTGTTGGTGGGGGTGGCGGTGGCGGTGGTGGGGCTGGGGGCTATGGTCTGTTTGGGGAGCTTCCTTTGGAGCGTCGAGGCCCTGGCGGTGCCACTGCCGGGAAGCGAGGCTGGGGTCTGGGGCGTCTCACCCAGACCCTGACCCTGACCCTGACCCTGACACAACAAACACAACAACAACAATGTTCACCAGACCCGTCACCAAGCGGTAGGGTGGGGCGAGAGGAGGGGGCCTTCCGTACCTTTGCCTTGAGTCCACTGACCGCCTTGCGGGCGGCGGAAAGGTCCTTGGTGGGGATGTTCTTCTCCAGCAGGCTATCAAAGTCCCGGTGGGAGGACAGGAACAGCAACATCCGGCGGCCAAAGGACCTGAAGGGGGAGGAGTGAGACCGGCACGTCACCGAGCCGTTGGACACACGCCAAAGCCTTCTGCCAACACAGGAAGCCACCGGGGGCTCTACGTGCCTGGGTTCCGGGGAGGAGTCCAGGGCCAGCTTGACCACGGCCGGGAGAATTCTGTCCGTCACGTCCTTCCCTCCGGACAGCAGGCGGGCCACGCCCACCCTCTCCAGCAGGTCGGCCAGGTGCTGGGCGGCGCACTTCCTCACCGCCGCGCTCAGGTGGCTGCAGACACACACAGGCTCAACATGAAGGACGCACACAAAGAGACACAAACCACAGAAGTACACAACGGATGGAGATAAGGAAACATCGGCTAGACCTCTGGAGTATCCTACCTACCAGTCCAAAGCAGATTAAGGATGTTAGAAACGTTTCCTTTGACACTCAAGTCCTGTTTAAATGTCCATTTTTTATGTTGTGCGTTTGCATCTTCCGCTGATTCTTTGTACTTTATATAAATCACAGATTGGATCTTGCAATACCGTTACTGTGGTAGATATACTAGAAAACATAACAAGGCGTAATACAGTGTGTTTGTGTCTTCGTTGTGCGTGTGCGTGCAGCCCCCTGACCTCAAACCCCCGTCCAGGAAGGCGTTGATGCAGCGTGCCGGCGTGCAGTGCCGCACCATGTGGCCCAGCGCCGCGTCCACTTCCTCCCGGATGAAGGCGTTGCTCTCGGCCGCCTTGTGCAGCAGCGCCCTGGCCGTGGTGTCCACCTCCTTGTCCATGGCCCGCTCCAGGTGGCAGTACAGGACGCCCAGCGTGCACACGGCTACGCGGGACACGCCCGAACGCAGGTTCTTCACCTGAGAACCAGACACACACGTGGTAGACACCACTCTCACTCTGGAAAGGTTCATTGAGTGCCTTGGAAAGCGCTTTATGAATGAAGGCGTTACACTATAGTACGTTTCACACTCCTCGCTTCATTCAAGGCTGTGTTTTGCTAACATTGTTCATGTCGAATCAAGCACTCTTTCTATGGTGTAGAATTGATGGGGATGGTTTTACACACAGCAAGGTCTATAGACTAAGCTGTAGACAGGATTGAGTTAGTTTTACACTTGCAGACAGTGACGGACTGTCCACACCCAGCCGCCCGCCCACTCACACGCCCAACCACAGTGACAGACGCTGGTCTCCATGTTACGTGGTAGAGAGAGAGAGAGCACCAGGGAGCAGGCCCAGAGAGGGGGAGCTACCTCTTGCACGAGGGCGAGGCAGACGTCGCGGAGCCTGGGGAGCAGCGTGTCCACGTGGTTCTGGGCCAGACTGCGCAGCACCGTGAGCCCTTCCATCTTCTCCTGCCTGCGTTCAGAACCACAGCAGGTCAGTCAGATGAAACACAAGTTTGGATTGCTTCGACTAATTCTGTGTGTTGGTGTGTGTGTGTGTGTGGGGGGGAAATTCTGAGTGTGTGTGGTGTGTGTGTGTGTGTGTGCGTGTGTGTGTGTGTGTGTGTGTGTGTGTGTGTGTCTCACCAGTTCTCTGAGCTGATGAGAGTGAGGCTCTGTGTCATGGCCAGCTCAGGTTTGGGGAAGGGATGGGGCCCGGGTGGGTCTCGCTGGGGGCCGCTGAGGGAGCCCTGGGCCGGCTCATCTGCACACACACACGTTTGAAAAATAAACGCCGGTCTCAATTAGACGCCGGCGCCTTGCCAGGGTCGCGTGACAACATCACAGACGTATTTTAGAGCATTACCAACTTTCGCCAATAGATGGCATCAGTTCACCAAAAGGAAAATCCAAAGGAATTAAAGGCCTGTTCCATATGGACGCCTGTCCCAAACACAAGCCGCTTGAGTTCAGGGGTTGAAACAAATAAAAGCCTGGGCTAATAATTAAAGTTTTATGGTATGCAGGCTCAATCCTATAAAAAAATAAGAGTTACTTTGGATTGATTTATTTGTGTAAGAGATGCCATTCTTACCTCTGCTATCCAACAGCTTCTCCTCCAACTCGGGCTCAGCGGTCAGCCTCTGGTCGGGGAAACAGCGGCCCCCGTTCTTCTGCCTCTTCCCAGAGGGCCCGGCCTCTTCCCCTGCCTGGTGGGGGGACGGGCCCCGGAGCTTCTCCCGGGGGATCCTGCCGTTCCTCAGACGCTCCTGCACAGGGGGAAACGGGCTGAACTCGCACTTACCTCTGCCCGCCACGCCTTCAGGAACCTCAGAGGCCGGCGGGCTGCCTGGGGCCTGGGACCTCTGGCCGTTGGCGAACTGGGAGCGCTCCGTCCCAGAGAGGTCCGCCTCGGCGCCTCCGAGCGCCCGGCGGCGGGCAGAGGCAGCGGCGTTCCAGGAAGAGGGGGCGGAGCTCAGCGGGGCGTCCCGCAGATCCACTGTGAAGGACACTGTTTAAAAGTACACGTTAAGCATACTTTAAATCAACAAATATACTTGGAATAACTTTTGTATGCTTCAATTATATTTGTACTACAATAAAGTGTACTACTTGTTCACCTGGGGGTCTATGTGGGGGCTTGGCCTCAGTAGGGCGGAGGACGATCCTGTCGTTGGCGCCAGCGGCTGGGGCAGCCAACCGGGGCAGCCTAGCCCCACGAGGGTGGTCAGGGTCAGCCACTTCTAATGAGGGGAAATTAAGTACGATTTAATAAAACATAGTACAAGTACACAATGACCACGTATTTGCAATTTTTCTAATTGTACGTCCACACCAGAAGCGAATTGAGCTACCAAATCGCCGGAAGTCATTCACTTTCTATGGGCAAGAGCGACCAAAGCGACCAACGCTACCAGCGGCCAAAGTTGAGCGACCAGAGCATCCAAAAAAAGTTGAAAACTTTTTAACTTTATGCAAATTACTATGATGCGCTTCAGCGGCAAAACACTGACAGCCAATCGGAATGTAGACGCTCTTCGCTTGCGTGGATCCCAGGGAACACCGGCAGGCACTTTGGTTCCTACCTACCTTTATTCACTCACTGAACAAAATGTCGGCTGAAGTATTATTATTATTATATCTTGAAAGGCGCCTCTAAATTAAATGTATTATTATTATTATTATTATTATTATTATTATTAATAATCGCGGCTGTAACTTGGCACCCGGTGTTGTACGACCCTTTTTCAGTTCAGAGATCGAAACGCCATAGTGGTTTGGATACCAAGTGATGATAAGCGGGAGTATTTATACATCTAGAACGTTCGTATTTAAGCGGGAATCATTTTCATTTGCTCTCCATGCCACTAATCTAACCAACCAATCGCGTGTAGCATGCTTTAAGTTTTTGAAATCGTCACATAAACAAACTAATCGACAAGACGAGGGATAAATGACAAGGGATATATCTATTTTCTTTTATCCCTCTATTCCCCACTATTCACGGAGCCTGAGGTGAATAATTGTCAATTAAATAGTCTAGATCAGGGGTCTCAAACTTGCGGCCCGGGGGCCAATTGAGGCCCGTGGGATGATATTTTGTGGCCCCCTACTTGACATCAAAGTTTAGTGTTATTGCGGCCCGTGCGTTGTTGTCAAACGCACATTTTTTGCGGAGTCGCTTGCCACGCTTTTTTATCACTCGTGATAGGGTGACCAGATGGGACAGTCCCAGTTTTGAGTTGTGTGTCCTGTGTCTCGTCGAACGCCAAAGAACACTAGAAATGTCACCGGTTTCCACCAACCACTATGAAATGTCTCCTGTTGTCAGCGATTACATAGCCAACGTGTTCTAATTATAGCCCGATCATTGACTTAGATTGGGTCAGTTGTAGGGCTGTCACTTTTTATTCGAAGTTCGAATATTCGTTCGAAGGTGGGGTGAAAAGTTCGAATTCGAAGTGTAATTCTCCATTCGAACTGTAAAAATGCGCTATAAAGAAGAGAGCGGCGAGTGGCTTCTCCTCAATAAAGCGGCCCTCCTGGATCCCCGCTTCTCCCGGTTAGTCCACCTTTCCCCTGCACAGAAACATCTCGTGACTGAAAGCCTCTCACACGAGCTCACTGAAACGGAGACCGACACTGATCGCACACGACAGGGAGAAAAGTCTGCTGCTGCGCTGGGCGCGATGGGCAGCCTGTTTGGGGACTTATACAGCACGGCTGACAGAAGCAGCTGCAACGGTAACGGAGAGCTGCGAGACTACTTGTAATTTTCTTTCCGTAAGGAATAAAAAGAGCAGCATGCCGTGTTGGAGGTCGGCCTCACAGATTGTTCGTTTATATAGGCTGTGTGTGCCATGGACGACATGCGCTCCGCATATCGCGCTCCGAGCAGTTATTGTTAATGTGTAAAAGACAGCCGCACTTGTGTGTCGGAGCTTCCTCTTGTTGTGTTTACAAATGTGTTATCAAAGATGTGTTTTTATCCTGTGCTGTTATGAATTCAGTAGGTAGACGTGATTTCCACAAGAAATAAAAAGAGCAACATAAAAAATCAAGACTGTTGTCGTGTGGGGGGGGAGATGGATAGATAGCCTAGTCAAGTCTTTATCAATACCAAACGATACAAATCATCGGGAATCCATTTAGGTGGTTCGGCCCACACAGGACAGTAGCCTACAAGACCACATAGAACAAGTCTGAATGGACATACACACAATACATCACATTAAAACTAGACACGCGTTGATAGATAGATAGATAGATAGACAGATAGGCCTAGATAGATAGATATTAGGGATGGGCGTGAGGTATCGATTACTCGAGTACTCCTCGTTACAAATGAACTCGGTTGGTGGACAGGCAAACTCGAGTTTGCATATACACACACAAACAAAGTTTTCTGAAGCAAATGTTTCTGTCGGCGCCACTAACGCATGACGTGGGCACAAAGAAAATTAAATGCATCCATTTCCATGGCGCGTTCCGTGCCGTGTGCAGGCACGCCAGAATTCAAAAAGTTAAGAGATGGCGGTTAAAGCAAAGCGCAGCGAAGAATTGAAATACTTTAAAGAAATAGGAGATCATAAGGTGAAATGTAAAATATGCCAAGCGAAATCGAGCTACCAGAAAGTACTATGCGGCAACATATGCTCCTGAAACACAACGGTGAGTTCGGGAAAGCAGACCCGCAGCAACGGTGAAAGTGAAAGTGTGCCGGCTATTTTCACCGCCGCAAGACGCAGCTGTAATCCCGGGCTTGTAGAGAAGATCACAACGCTGAGTATTTCCATAGTCCAATTGCTGCCGTTTTATTTGCAGCTTTAAATTATTTGCAATGGTTAGGCTACTTGTTTCGTTTTTGTTTATTTTAAACCGTTACAGGCCTTGGTTCGACGTGATTTAAATTGTGAGACGCATATTTATTTTTGTAAGGAAAATGTGTTTTGAACGTTTGCAAAAATAAATAATGAATACTCTGATAACTCTGACTGTTTTGATGGAAAATAAGCATTACATGTTTGGTTGGTAATATTGCCGTTCATCATCATGCCTATTCCTGCTGCAGATGCGTTGCATTCTAAAAATAGATTTGATTTAACGAGTACTCGATTGATCCTTGAGGAATTCCTTCGATCACTCGAGTTTGGAATTTACTACTCGTGCCCATCCCTAATAGATATGTTCCATTATTTGCCTTGCGGAGCCAACCAGTCCTGTGCACGTATGCAAATTAGCCATGTGCGCCAATGTCTATTTGTTTTGAGTGCGACGAATGAGTGTAGATCATGATTTGCAGATGCAGATCATTGAAACATATTTTAACTAGCCTACTACAGCACGCAGGGTTTTTTGTTCTCGGTTGTAATTAGCCTACATTTTAGGAGTTTTTTTATATTGGGGGGAATCACTGTCCTACTTGTTGTCGAAGCAATTTATCCAACAAGCAAAACCGTCTCGGCAATATGGCCAAAGTGTATGGGAGAGTTCACTCTTTGATATGGCTGTCTGTACTAAAAGCATACGGCTCCTTTAAATGCGTCTGCATAATTGAATTGTACGTCATGAGCGACTTAAGCGACCAAAGCTAACAGAAATATTCGCAGCGAAACTTTGTGAGCGACCAAAGCGTGGTCGCTCCTGGTGTGGACGTACGGTAAGGCACTGTAATACAATTTGAGATTAACCTTCTGCAAGTATACTAAAGTACTTTGCTATTTAGTATACTTTTTCTAAGTACACATACGTACAATTTACAATACACTTACAATAAAGTACACTTTTTATAAGTACAATGCAATACCACTTTAAGTATTTCAGAATTAGTGTACTTTTTTTTCAGTACATTAAAGTGGAACTTAATGACATTTACTGCGAAGTACAATTTTGAAAAGTACATACGTTAAACATACTTTAATTTAAGCACAAAAAGTAAAAGTATACTTGTCATAACTTTTGTATGCTTCAATTATATTTGCAATACACTAAAGTATACGACTTCTTCACCTGGGGGGGTTTGGCCCGGGGAAGTCTCCTGGCTCGAGGCGGCACCCAGAGCCCGTGCACGGGGGGACACGGTGTCGGAGTGGGCCGCCTGGATCCAGGCTTCCTGGCCCTCAGCCTCCTCAGCCACAGCCAACCGGGGCAGCCTAGCCCCACGAGGGTAGCGGGGGTTAAGGCCCGGGGGCTTGGCCTCAGTAGGGGGGCGGAGGACGATCCTGCCTGGGGCCTGGGACCTCTGGCCGTTGGCGGACTGGGAGCGCTCCGTCCCAGAGAGGTCCGCCTCGGCGCCTCTGAGCGCCCGGCGGCGGGCAGAGGCAGCGGCGTTCCGGGACGAGGAGGCGGAGCTCAGCGGGGCGTCCCGCAGATCCACTGTGAAGGACACTGTTTAAAAGTACACGTTAAGCATACTTTAAGGCAACAAATATACTTGGAATAACTTTTGTATACTTCAATTATATTTGTACTACAATAGAGTTAGAGCTGTGTTGAAAAAATCGATTTTCCGATTTTTAATCGATTCGCATATTAATGACCGATTATCGATTCGTACGTCCAAAGATCGATTTTTTTTAATTTAATTTTTTTTTTTTTTTTTATAAGTTAAAAATGTACCGTATTTTCCGGACTATACGTCGCTCCCGAGTATAAGTCGCATCAGTCAAAAAATGCTCCATGACGAGGAAAAAAACATATATACGTCGCATCGGTGTATAAGTCGCATTTATTTTTAAACATTTAAACAAGAACGTTTAGTCTGGAGAGACTGAATGAAATTGCAATAGCAATATAGGTGTGTCGGTCCCTCGTAGTTCTGAGAGTATACCGAATTCAGTGACACCGGGATTCCACCGGACGCGTATGCGCCGCGGTCAGATGCCTTCACAAGTCCAGCGGAGGGCTCCAGTTTTCGCCGGCCAAGTCATGCGCTGTGATGTGTGACAGCTATGTTGCACAAAATTGCAGCTAAGGCTGGGGTAGCTTTGGTTGAACCGGAGGACATTGAGGACGAGAATATAATTTATTCGGTGGTGCAGTAGGCTTGCAGCGTTCAGTTGTAGGCCTAATGAATGACGGTGCCCTCTTGCGGCCGAGGATTATGTACGCACAATTTTGGCATATAAGTCGCTTCGAAATATAAGTCGCAGGGCAAGCCAAACTACAAAAAAACCGCGACTTATAGTCCGGAAAATACGGTATATTCATGGGATTCCCCTGAACACTTAGGGTGCTGCATATTCTTGAAAACAAATCTTGAGTGTGGTTTTAGAACAGATTTGAACATGCTCATATAGACGCCATTCAGTGCTTTTACAGTTTAAAATGTTCTGTTCTTATGTTCGCACTTTAAAGAAAAATGCTCAACGTTTACATTTTATCCTTCCAGTTTCAGTACTTCTCAGTTTATTAAGTGTGAGCAGTTTTAAAATAAAAATGCTTTTGGTAGCAACCGCTTTTGGGTGAATTCTTAATTATTTTCAAGCATAATAATAATGCACTGGTTAGTGTCCCAGTAGGAATCCACTGTTGCAGATATAGTCACCTCAATGATGTCCTCCATTTATTGTCCTGAATTATCTTTCTTGAAGGTAGATTGACCCTTAACCTTTTCATCAGTCTTCCAGCCATCAGTAACTACCAATACTTGTAAGATTTACTGTTTAATATTGATATAATACTAGTTTTAATATGTTGCTTCTCTACACAGTCATGAAGTGAAGGAAACGGTTCAAATACATTTTTCATTTTAAATAACATTAACCTCCGGATCTAATCGAAATCGGATCGAATCGGAAATCAGATCAAAATCGGATGGAATCGGATGGAATCTGAGAAAATCGGAAAAAATCGATTCTGAAACTTAAAAATCGGAATCGAATCGATTCTTGAAATTTGAATAGAAACCCAGCTCTAAATAGAGTGTACTATTGGTTCACCTGGGGGTCTATGTGGGGGCTTGGCCTCAGTAGGGCGGAGGACGGTCCTGTCAGGGTCCACCACTTCTAATGAGGGGAATTTAAGTACACTTTAATAAAACATTTTAATAGTGTAGCACACAGGACTTGAAAATAAGTGTACTTTACTCAAGTACACAATGACCACGTATTTGCAATTTTTTTAAGGCACTGTAATACAATTTGAGATTAACCTTCTGCAAGTATACTAAAGTACTTTGCTATTCAGTATACTTTTTCTAAGTCCACATACGTACAATTTACAATACACTTACAATAAAGTACACTTTTTATAAGTACAATGCAATACCACTTTAAGTATTTCAGAATTAGTGTACTTTTTTTTTTCAGTACATTAAAGTGGAACTTAATGACATTTATTGCGAAGTACACTTTTGAAAAGTACATACGTTAAACATACTACTTTAATTTAAGCACAAAAAGTAAAAGTATACTTGTAATAACTTTTGTATACTTTAATTATATTTGCAATACACTAAAGTATACAACTTCTTCACCTGGGGGGGTTCGGCCCGGGGAAGTCTCCTGGCTCGAGGCGGCACCCAGAGCCCGTGCACAGAGGGACACGGTGTCGGAGTGGGCCGCCTGGATCCAGGCTTCCTGGCCCTCAGCCTCCTCAGCCACAGCCAACCGGGGCAGCCTAGACCCACGAGGGTAGCGGGGGTTAAGGCCCGGGGGCTTGGCCTCAGTAGGGGGGCGGAGGACAACCCTCTCGTTGGCGCCAGCGGCTGGGGCAGCCAATCGGGGCAGCCTAGACCCACGAGGGTAGCGGGGGTTAAGGCCCGGGGGCTTGGCCTCAGTAGGGGGGCGGAGGACGTTCCTCCCGTTGGCGCCAGCGGCTGGGGCAGCCAACCGGGGCAGCCTAGACCCACGAGGGTAGCGGGGGTTAAGGCCCGGGGGCTTGGCCTCAGTAGGGGGGCGGAGGACGATCCTGTCGCTGGCGCCAGCGGCTGGGGCAGCCAACCGGGGCAGCCTAGACCCACGATGGTGGTCAGGGTCAGCCACTTCTAATGAGGGGAAATTAAGTACACTTTAATAAAATATTTTAATAGTGTAGTACACAGGACTTCAAAATAAGTGTACTTACATAAGTACACTAAATGACCACCTATTTGCAATTTTTCTAAGGCACTGTAATACAACTTGAGATTAACTTTCTGCAAGTATACTAAAATACACTTCTGCTTTGCTATTTAGTATGCTTTTTCTAACTACACATACGTACAACTTACAATACACTTACAATAAAGTACACGTTTTATAAGTACAATGCAATACCACTTTAAGTATTTCAGAATTAGTATACCTTTTTTCAGTACATTAAAGTGGGACTTAATGACATTTATTATGAAATACACTTTTGAAAAGTACATACGTTAAACATACGTTTAATTAAGCCCAAAAAGTAAAAGTATACTTGTAATAACTTTTGTATACTTCAATTATATTTGTAATACACCAAAGTATACAACTCCTTCACCTGGCGGGGTTTGGCCCGGGGAAGTCTCCTGGCTCGAGGCGGCACCCAGAGCCCGTGCACAGAGGGACACGGTGTCGGAGTGGGCCGCCTGAATCCAGGCTTCCTGGCCTTCAGCCTCCTCAGCCACAGCCAACCGGGGCAGCCTAGACCCACGAGGGTAGCGGGAGTTAAGGCCCGGGGGCTTGGCCTCAGTAGGGGGGCCGAGGACGATCCTCTCGTTGGCGCCACCAGCTGGGGCAGCCAACCGGGGCAGCCTAGACCCACGAGGGTAGCGGGGGTTAAGGCCCGGGGGCTTGGCCTCAGTAGGGGGGGCGGGGACAAGCCTGGTCACCTCGGTGTATGACTCCCTGTCCGCCATCATGATGGAAGCAGGGGTCAGTTGAGCCCTCAAAGAAAACAATGTCTTCCTGTCCATCGTCGCTGTTAGATAATCTCTCTATGAGTCTCTGTAATAAAACATATTCAATTTATTATTTAATTAATGGAGTCTTTACCACATACATAGATTGGACCAATGCTTGGGTCTGAAGCATACTCTGGTACAAGAAATAAAGTGTGTGAGAAAATTTTGTGAAAAGAGAATAAAACGGCATGAGTTGTACGCTCCTATCACGGTGTCTCATTAAGTTTACAACAACATTACTTGCATTGGAAGTCGATGAAGACACTGAATAATTCGGTTAAAAAAATCACGGTTCAACGCTGAAAAGTTGAACCAACCACGAGTGTGTACCAACCACGCGTGTCAATTTTGAATTCTGGTACAAGAAATGAAGTGTGTGAGAAAAATTTGTGAAAAGAGAATAAAACGGCATGAGTTGTACTGTACGCTCCTGTCACGGTGTCTCGTTAAGTTTACAACAAC
The DNA here is from genome assembly GCF_026213295.1 of Gadus chalcogrammus. Taxonomy (NCBI): domain Eukaryota; kingdom Metazoa; phylum Chordata; class Actinopteri; order Gadiformes; family Gadidae; genus Gadus; species Gadus chalcogrammus. Next base: position 17,700,550 of record NC_079424.1, read on the forward strand.
ATTGCTTGCATTGGAAGTCGATAAAGACACTGAATTATTCGGTAAAAATCACGGTTCAACGCTGAAAAGTTGAACCAACCACGAGTGTGTACAGCGCACACCGAGCCGTATACTAACATAATTTATACATAAACTTCAGTAGCCACTAGCTAGTAAGAGAGTGAGCTAATGCAGTCCTCCTCCAGCAGCAGCATTGCTTCAGATATTGACCCTCATTAAGTGCGATGGCGTGAATACATGCAGCACAAACGTTCCACAAATGTACCGATCTGTAGGCCTATATTCATGCGGTATTACGGTTATGGTTTTCGGCTTTACGGATATGGTGACAGACAGTGGTGTAGTCTATTTTATTGTAGTGGGTATACTGTGATGATTCCCTCCCAGCCTCGGACACAACCCGTCCGACCGGTACGTGTACGTGTGTGGCGCTTATGGGGAGTCGCACCACACTCACCAACGCAGGGGTCTACAACCCGCTGATTTAAGAGTATAACGATTATCAACAATCATGGAAAGAACCAGTTTTAATAACAGTATGAACAAATAGAACACAAAAATGACAAGTTGTCCTTTGTATATCTATAGTAGCAATAGCACATGCTAAACAAGGACAAAATCTACTCAAAATAATTTAATGAACTGTTTACATCCATGGCTAACCAGTGCATGAGAAGGAGATGACAGGAGACTAATGTTTCACTCTTTCAATTGCTCTAATTTGAGCTCTTACTGTTGTTATCTAACATACCATACAGTAATTGAATTGTGTAAAAGTGTGAAATTACTGCACCTTAAAAATGACCATGATTAGCTATACTCTCATTTGCATAGTGATTAACATTATGAATTTCAATTGTGTATACCAACTGTATGTTGGCTGACATTTACCTATAACTTTTTTTCCCTCCACTCTAACCAAGGATGCCTGTTTTTAAATTCCCTAGCCTGACACCCAGTCTGAAAGGCTGGCCAGGGGTTCTCATCTAAAAGTAACAAGGAGATATAAAGTGGGATTAAAACATTGTCTTCTGTTGACTACTTATTATGTGGTTTACACATTAATACGGGAGGAATGGACACACACACACACGCACACACACGCATGCCCACGCACGCACACACACGCACACACACGCGAGAAGGAGGGGCTTGGCCCGCCAATTAACGTGCAGAGATGCAGGGGCAGCTTCGCGCTTCGTAACAGAGACAAGGCAGAGCGCGAGCGTGCAGCGGGAATTTTATGAATGGTGAATGTAGGAGATAACTTCCCCTGCTTAAAGTATTTTTTTGCAGTTATACCCAACCGATATTAACGAAAAATAAACACAGAAGTGAAAGATCTGTCACAAGACGATTGATACGTATCCGTGCACATTTTTAAGTGGGTATACGCAAATCCTGGCGCGTTCCTAGTGGGTATACGGCGTATACCTGCGTATCACGTAGACTACACCACTGGTGACAGAAGGTTACGACGATTACCGCTTAATCGATCGGTGTTTTCACCGTGAAAAACCATTTGCAATAACATACATAATTGTTAGCGTTATCGACTAGTTAGATGACTTTCTAAAATTACATTAAACTTTTCGAAGAGGGGGCATGGGCCCTTTGGTGTTTGGAGAGTGAGGTGAGAGGCCGTGGAGGGCCCGAGGTCCACGACGCCCCGAGCACGGCTTAACCTTATTTCAATCGAGCAAAATGCGTAGATTTATCTTTTACACTTCGATAAATATATAATTGATATGTATTAATGTGCCATGGACGGATTTATAATAGCATTGACATAAAATGGGACTACTTATTACTTAGATCTATAGTTCATGACCTACCTCTACTTGGCGTCGAAGGGCGAATGAAAACTTTAGAACTTGAGCAGATAATTGATTGACACGAGACATTATGACGAGTCCAGCTTCCCGAACCTATCATTGAGCGCATTGTGACCTCACAGTAATTTGTGGGATACCCCAGATCTTGAAACAAAAATATCACAAAACACTGATGCTTTGCATTATTGCGTATGCATGCTACTGATACAGAAAATTGCACCAGGTGTGATGTGACCGTGTGAGGATTAAACCAACCTGAGTTGGACATCAGTGAATCACACATATGAATGCATGCGTTCATATGCATGTGCATATGAACATTGCAAAGTATAATATTCAACATTTCCACATTCAATCATCATAACATATCTGATTGCCTAAACTACTACGCTACTACGCATTACAAGGTTATGGTTTGGCAGCAGGTGGCACTATAGGACCTGAAACCAAACATTTCAAACACGCAAGAAAGACACCCTCATATCAATTTGGGGGCCCGATTTGAAATCTTTAGTGCCACTCACAGGCCAAAGCTGGGTTTACTTTAGAGCTCAAAAGTTTGAAACATGGCCGGTTAGCTTTTTCCTTTCGGCTCTGTATTCATTTTCCATGCTGAGTGGAATTACACTTAGGTGGATGTTGGAGGTTTACTTTCTGGTGGATGTTGATGGATATTGCACAGATGTAATAATAATAATAATAATACATTTAATTTAGAGGCGCCTTTCAAAACACCCAAGGTCACCTTACAGAGCATATATTCATCATACATTTTTTAAAAAAACAAGACATTGTGGAAAAAAAAAAAAAAAAAAATAAATAAATAAATAAATAAATAAGTAAACATAAGCAATAAGAAATAAATAAAACAAAAACAAGACAAAACAAAACAAAAAAAACAATCAAAACAGTGATCAGTTAGACGTTGTGTGCGAGTTTGAACAGGTGAGTTTTGAGTTGTGACTTGAAGGTTGTAATGGTGTCTGACTGTTTTATGTGTGGGGGGAGGGAGTTCCAGAGCCTGGGTGCTGAACAGCTGAATGACCGGGCACCCATTGAAGTGAGTCGTGATGTGGGGATACATAGTAGTCCAGCAGAGGTTGAGCGGAGGGAGCGGGAGGGAGTGTATTCTTGGAGGAGGTCGCAGAGATAACTGGGGGCTAGGTTGTGGAGAGCTTTGAAGGTGAGGAGTAGGGTTTTGTATTGGATGCGGTAGTGTACTGGGAGCCAGTGAAGTTGAATGAGGACAGGGGTGATGTGGTCAGATGATTTGGTGCGGGTGATGATCCGGGCGGCTGAGTTCTGAATGATCTGCAGTCTGTTGATGAGTTTGGTGGGGAGTCCGGTGAGGAGGGCGTTGCAGTAGTCTATGCGTGATGTGACAAATGAGTGAACTAGGATTTCAGTGCTGGATTGGGTCAGTGATGGGCGGAGTCTGGCGATGTTGCGGAGGTGGAAGAATGCAGTCCGGGTGATGTTGTGAATATGGGGTGCGAATGAGAGGGTGTTGTCCAGGATGACGCCGAGGCTCTTGACTTTGGAGGAGAAGGGTACTGGGAATCCATCGATAATTATGAGTGGAGCTGGGGTGTGTTGTGATTTAGTGAGGGTGGATTTGGATCCGATGAGCAGGGCCTCGGTCTTGTTTCCATTGAGTTTCAGGAAGTTCCTGCTCAACCAGCTCCGGATCTCTTCCAGGCACGTGACGAGGGAAGTGGGGGGGATGGCAGCGGTGGGTTTGGTGGAGATGTAGACCTGTGTGTCGTCAGCGTAGCAGTGAAAATGGACCCCATGGTGACGGAGGAGTGTGCCCAGCGGGAGGAGGTAAGTGGTGAAGAGGAGTGGACCCAAGACTGACCCCTGGGGGACACCCAGTGAGACACCTGAACACCCAGACTTGTGGTTGCTTAGTTGAACAAATTGTTGACGGCCGGTGAGGTAGGATGTAAACCAGGAGAGTGCAGCACCAGTGATCCCAATACCAGCTAGGCGGTCCAGGAGCAGAGGGTGGGAGATGGTGTCGAATGCTGCGCTGAGATCGAGGAGGATGAGAATGGTGAGTAATCCAGAGTCGGCTGCAAGGAGGAGGTCGTTGGTGATTTTGACTAGGGCTGTTTCAGTGCTGTGTTTTGGACGGAAGCCAGATTGGAACGGTTCGTGGAGATTGTTAGTGTCGAGGTGGGACTGTAGTTGTGCGGCAACCACCCTTTCAAGTGTTTTGGAGATGAAAGGGAGATTGGAGATGGGCCGGTAATGGTTAAGGTCAGTTGGGTCAGCACCAGGTTTTTTCAGGATGGGAGTGATGGCAGCCAGCTTGAGAGTGGGGGGTACAGTACCAGTAGTGAGGGAGGAGTTAATTATGTTGGTGATCATGGGGGAGATGGACGGAAGACATGCTTTGACAAGGGAGGTGGGAAGAGGATCGAGCTGACAGGTGGTGGTTTTGGCTTTGCGGATGAGATGTAGCCTATATTGCACAGAAACATCTTACTATGAAACTACTTCTCGAGTTTAACTGTCAGATCCGTCAATTCTACCACCACCTGAAAGGAGGTGCCAGTGAAACCTGTATCCAGTAACGGTTGTAACAGGCTGGTGAGGAGACTCGCTCAGCCCCTAACTACCTTGCATCAGACGCCTACCCCACTTACATCGGTGCCCTACCCCTGGGCATAACCCATAGCCAGGGATGTGGCGTGCCGATCACGTCTGTTATGATAGCTCTCCTCTGGGATCCGTTCACTTGGTGAATTTGCTGAGATTGTTTTAAGAGTTTGGAAATTACTAACTCCCGGGATACGTTTGATTTCTTTGTACTAGGTAACCTCTTACCACGATGCCTATACTAGAACAGTTGGTTCGTTCACTGAAGCTCTAACCTACCCTCCTCTGTATGGATCCTTGGAATGATTGAAAAGGAATGGTTTGAATATAGTTTTATTTGCAGGATTAATATCTGGGACATTGCAGCAAGCGATAAAGGCCATCAAAAAAGTATGATAATACATATAATTGAATAATTGAAATAAATAAATTGAAATAAAATGCCGTCAGTGACACTTCTAAATAAGTGATATAAAATAGGCTACATCTGGAAAACATCTTGGTGGGTTTGTCTATAAATCTGATTTAATCTACAATAATTTAGATACCTGATTTTTACCTCTCCACACTACATCCAACACTTCCCTCAGCTGTGTGAAGAAAGGAGAGAGGAAGTCTTATCTCTCCTCATGTCCGTAGCTCCCTTGGGGAAACGAGTGGCCCCCGCACTGATACGGGTTGCTCCCTCCCTATGGAGGACCACAAGTGTCACGGAAATAGTTATAAAGAAATACAAAATACTTCATTATTTGATATTTTAAAGGGACACTGTGTAACATTTTAAGTCATTTATTAACTCAAATCAACGTATTCATTCATAAATAAGTCCTCATTGGTGTAAAATTATCTCTGCCAAAAATCACACTTATCCTCCTGAGCGAAGAATAATTAATGTGTAGTTACATAGGACGGGTAGCGAATTTTTTTTTTGCAGGGTGGTAGCGGGAAGCTCGTCCCTGATTGGCTGGGACTTGGCTCGCTGGGACTTTGTCAGAGGGCTTGTGTGAAAATCACGAACGCAAATGAATTAAACGTTGTTATAAATCAACACGAATAATGTGACACATGATACCCACCAACTACACGGCAACTCTATAGCTACCTTTCAGTAAGTACAAACGTTAGCTCACTCGTCTAAAAGCCCATGTGAAACTGTTATGTGTCACGGGGGCTACTGTAGTAAATCCTTTTTGTATTTATTATATTTTATAACGTTATGTATAGCGCATCGGCAAATGAATTAAACGTTGTTATAAATTAACACGAATCATTTTAGCAATAATGTGACACATGATACCCACCTACTATATGTCAACTCTATCCTTTCTGTAAGTACAAACGTTAGCTCACTCGTCTAAAAGCCCCTGTGAAACTGTTATGTGTCACAGCCTGGGCTACTGTAGTAAATCATTTTTTTATTTATTATATTTTATAACGTTATGTATAGCGCATCGCAGTGCTTTCGGCAGCTGGTGATTGTTTCCACGTTTTTTTTTTCTAATTGTTGTCCATCCATGTCTTGATATTTCCATAAAGATTCCATTCTGTTCTGTTTCTAGAAGTAGTGAGCATAATGGCAGGATTTATTAAAGCTTGCAACATTTGCCAGACCCATGTCAACTTTGAGGAGATGGAGCTGCTGGAGGTTAGGTGTAGAAGATGGATAAGAATAAACCGTATGATTTCTGATATTTGTTCATAGTGGTTCTGCCACACCCCACATGCAATTACATTATAGAAAGAAGGGCCATAAAATCTGTAGGCATATTTTCGCGTAGGGCTAAATTAATTTTAATATTGATTTTCACCTATCAATCCACCTACTACACGGCAATATAGCTACCGTTCTGTAAGTGCCAAAACAAACGTTAGCTCTTAATGCTAACTCGTCAAAAACAACTACTGTATAACATGTGTCACACTATTGATACAATGATTTGTGTTGATTTATAACAACGTTTCATTTATTTGCGTTCGTGATTTTCACAAGCCCTCTGTTTTCACAAGCCCTCTGACAAAGTCCCTGCGAGCCAAGTCCCAGCCAATGAGGGATGAGTTCCCTCATGAATATTCACGAGCTTCCCGCTACCACCCTGCAAAAAATAAACTCGCGGACGGGTAAGCTTCATGGAGGCTTCCATGTTCTTCCGGTCTATGAACTGCCGAGAGGGACAAAGAGCACTACGTGGTACAGGAAATGCAAACGCGTTTTCACTCTGAGCCAGCGTGAATGATGACTGAAATACTTCACTATCTTGCTCGAGGAGTAATTACTCATGCATCATTAGCTTACACTAATGATTCACTGCAGTTTGAAATTTGTTTGAAATAACGAACCTCATCATCACTCGAATGACTCGATGAGGTAGTATTGGATGTAATGACACAGCTTCTTGGCACAGACTGCCCACCGTAGTTTTTGAACAAGCGAGCACTATTAGTTTGAATGCAATATACAATTGTACCACTAGTTGGGAGTAATTTTTACACAGTGTCCCTTTAATGGGCAATAAAAAGAGGAATAATAAAAATTATTTACAAATGAAATATGAATCCATCAATAAGTAGCTGAAATTAAAATGGGATTTACAAAAACAACTTAAAACAGCCAATAAGTACATTATTTAAAAAATAATTTATGAATTCATAAATAAATGATGCAATTTAAAAATATATTTGAAAATGCAGTTTAAAAAGAGAAATAAATAACTGGATTCACAAATTGGATTAAGAATACAGATTTTAATCAGACATTTAAAAGGGCGATTTCCTTGACATTTGCGTTTCCATTTCCCCGCTGCTTTTCCTTTTCCTATTAGCTATTCGATTTGCTTAGTCATTTAGCTTCTCCTTTTAGCCTCTCCATTTAGCCTTTCCGTGACACTTTGGGCCTTGCACTGGTAAAACAATGCAAATTAGCCATGGGATGTAACAAGCTCTCTGATTGGCTAGAGAGCCGCAACCGCCTACATCCCATGGCTAATTTGCATATTTTTTTTGCAAGGCCCAAAGTGTCACGGAAAGGCTAAGGAAGGAAGGTCTCATCAAATGGTCCCACAGCCAGGAAGGTCTCATCAAATGGTCCCACAGCCAGGAAGGTCTCATCAAATGGTCCCACAGCCAGTAGCCTCCATAGCCCCGTTGGGCTATGGCAGAGATCTCCCCTTGCGCCGGGAGGGTAAGGCTGTAGGTATCAGTAGAGTGTTGGAGAGAGGATGTCTAAATTCTTCTAAGTCCAAAAGTCCGTTGATCGCAAAGGGCCCAGGGCTGTCCTGCATGGAGCCCCCGTCGGGTTGATCTCTCGTTGTCTCTGCGTTTTTCATCTCTTTTTGTCTAGAAGTTTTACCTCTGTTACCTCCCCTTTCTCTTATCTATACTATGCAGCGGGCCTGCATCAGGTCACTGTGACCTTGTAACCTTTCCAACTCGCCATGGAAGGGATACTCTCAGGCACGTACTCTCAGGCACGCACTCTGCCTTCAGATTGTTCATACTTGCTCCACAAATTATACTAATAAGTCAAATACACCATATAATGATAAACAATACACCAATACAACATATCATAAGTGTAAGATCATAAAATGACAAACAATACAACAATACAACATGTCATAAGTGTAGGACAACATGATTTCACCAACAAGTGCTTTCATCTTTTTAAGAGCTTTCTTCCATAATCGATTATGTCAAAACAACATGATACATTTTTATCATGAATGATAGATATAAAAGAAAAAGATAGATTTATGATGATACTAAAACAAAGAAAATGATAGATTTATGATGATATTAAAACATGATATATGATTTTTAACTGATACATGAATAAAACTGATACGTAAAACTGATACATAAGTAAAACTGACATATGTAAATTCATGCCTCTTTAACATCATTCAGCCCCTGCTGGTAAAACCCCCACATCTCCCTAGGCCTTGGTAATTCCCCAACAGCCCATGCCTCCCCAGCCCTTATCCTCCCACAGACATCTCTACCTCCGCCCTGTCTTCTGGACTCCAAGAAATCTACCTTACTTGACACTCTGCATCACCAATCGGCTAGTCGGCGAACAACAGGGTGAATAGAAAGGGACATTTGTGGAACTTCTGTTTACAGACCCGCCGTGGTTTAATTAGCAGCTTGGGAACATAGATCTGTGATATCGTCAGAGTAATAGTTTATACACTTTATGGTTGGAGTGCTAGCTTGTGGAGATTGACATGACAGGGGCTGATTGACATCGGAGGGTTAGTCCGTTTTAAGGCTGCCAGTGCCAGCCATGTATTAAGGGCTGGTTTCCTATTCAAAGGTAGCCTGTGGAAATGTATGATTAGCCCAGCTGCCTTGGCCCTATATAATTCATTAATGCAGCCAGGGGGAATGCAATAAGATGATCCTCCTGTAGACCTGGTTGTTTGCTTTTCTGTAGCCATTTCAGCAAGCCTCAGAGCCTGACTCATTACCTGCTATGGCTGCTAGAGCCACAGAGTAGGAGTAGGTTACCATGCCAGTGACGTAGCTGATGTTCAAATCCAACATGGCGGCGCCCTGTAACACTTTCACCCCTTTCACTGTACAATTTAATCCCTATTAGCAAGTTCAGCCCTTTTTAGTTATTGTACCAATGAGAAGGCAGACAATTCATCTGTTATATCAACTTAACTTCAAATTTCAGTTCAGTTAATCTTTAAAGTAGGGCCCGACCGATTCATCGGCCTGCCGATTTACTCGGCCGATTATAGCCTTTTTTTAAATAATCAACATCTGCCAAAAAGACGACGATTACAACCGATTTTTTTTTTTTTTTTTTTTTTTTTTTAGAAATGTAATTGCGCTTAGTATCCTGCAGATTGCACTCCTACTCGCCTTGCTAACTAACAACTTTAGCTGGAGTAAAAAAGAGGAGATTGAATTTTACCGTACAACATGAAAGCACGCTCGCTCAGGCAGCTCACCTCACCAATGTACACCAATGTTTGAGCATGTTGTGCCTGTTTTTCTTTAGGTCCCAGGCCATGTACATTTTTTATACTGTAGACTCTAACGGTGAGACCATACTGCTCAGCACGCACGTGTTAGTCACTGCTCACGAGCGCAGCACATTGGGAGTTAGTTATTTATTTTACATTTTACATTACACTCATTTTTGACTGTAAATGTATTCTAAAACACTCAAAGGTTCTGCATTCAATTCACATATTCGTCAAAAGTGTTTAAAGTATATTTAAGGTGTCAAAAACTACGTTTTATATGCTTTTCTTTGTTTTGTTTTTAATCGGCCGATTAAATCGTAATCGTAATTTTTCTCTGAAAGTAATCGGCATCGGCATCGGCACTCAAAAATCAATATCGGTCGGGCCCTACTTTAAAGTCACAACACAGCCCACGGGGCCAGAACGCTCCAGGTAACGCATCCATCAGATGCCCTACTAATCGTATCTCCACGCGTGCCTATACAATTCCCCTCCTTTTGCTTCATAGAGACTAGTCCAAACCTTTACCAGATTAAAATGAGTTATAAGCGATCCTGACTCGGCGACCTATTTCCAAAAAGAACACAGCATACCGACTGCCCATGTTATTATAGACCATGGTATTTATCTTGTTTCCAAAATGAAGAGGCCATTACACCAGTTATTTAAAACCTAATGTTGTGTTTCCCTCCACTGCCTACAACCCAGCCAAAAACACTATTATGCACCCTTTCGCTATCATTTCGGTCGCCTGATGGTGTAGTCGAGGGGTCGGCAACCCTAGGCACGCGTACCACACTGGCACGGGGCAGCATGATCATTGGCACACTTAAAAAAAGTGTGCCGATGATTTTTTTTTTCAATATATATATATATATTTTTTCTTTTTTTATTAAAAAAGCATAATCATTACTACCGTCATTACGGCAGCATAATCATTACTACCGATTTTTTTTTGCACTTTATTTTGTTTTGGGCATTTCGTCCCAGTGCAAATATGTTTAAATCAGTTACAGAAAGTAGTGTTCTGAAACGGGATAAATTAATAGTTTTTAAAACTATGTTGTGAGTAATAGAGAAGAAAATATTTAAAATATTGTTGCAAGGGGCCTGTATGCATCGCCTTCACATGGTTTTGCAAAGCTGTACATGTCTTAAAGATATTGATGTGGACGGTTCCAGCATTCTGATATATTCTCGTTAATTACATTTCTCACATTGCAAATACGTTTTTGAATGAGTTTCTGAAAATGGTGTTTTAAGATGGACACATGTAATTATAATTTGTAAACCCTTGTTGCAAATATAACAACCAAAAAGATATTTAAAATGTTGATGCATGATTGTGGACTATATGGAAATATTACAAAACCAGGTCTTCTGGAAATGTTTTTGGTCGTGAAATCATGAGTGAGATGATGCGTGGGTTTGTAGGCGTGTGGGAGCACCAGTAACCCAAAACAACGCCCCAAAACCCTGGAAAAGTGTTGTTTTCATGTCACCTTTAATGCGTCCCCCACTCTGGGCCTCCAGGTGTCGCTGTTTGACAATGGTACTCAAGGTTAACCACGTGTTCTGTGCTCCGGAACCCTCAGCCAATCAGCTGCCTGGCTGCATGAAGCTGTGTGTTTCCCGAGTTCAGTGTGTTTTCATTTCGGGGAACGGAGCATGGTTCCTTGAATAACAGCCCTGCCAACTTGCGACACCGGCTGGAGACCAGAGACAAAGTAACGGCCAATGAGAGAACTATTTATCGCTTGATGCTTCGACGATGGAGGACGCACGTAGTGGACGGAGAAACCCGTCTGCCGCGGGGAGTAACGTTAGCAACAGATCTGCCGCCGACAGCCAAGATGGCGGACTGAGTCCCAGTTGTGGGTCTCCAACGGCTTCAGATCACCGAGGGTCCGAGGTTATAGACCTTCTGAGTTGCCCGGAAACCAAGCTGTCGGAGAGAAAGTCCTCGGCCTCGAACCCGGTGCACCTCAGACACATGCCCATGGAGCCGCTCAAGTTCCACATCCCGAGGAAGAACAAGGAGACGAGAGGTGTGCCTAGCAAAACAGCATGCTGCTTATGTTTTAATAACAACACTGTATCCCCTCTACCATTCTCATCGGCGTTTATTCAACGTCTTCCTGTTACCTGCGATTCATTAAATGTTACAATTATTTGCCGAAAGGGAGGACTTCTGTTAGGATTCTTAATTCATATAATCCCTGAAAAAGATAAGGACCAGCATCCACACTTGATTTTTTTTTACCAGATCACACAACATGATTAGACCAGAGCCTTCAGAGTATGTTTGGTAACCTGCATTGTGGACTCATTTAGCAGAGCCGTTGACTATTTAACAATATCAACTAGATGTGTACCTAAACTTGAGGGCTACCTGTAGATGGGGACTGGTAGTACAGCTGCGGGGTATGAGTATCTCCTCTGTGCTGCTGGTGGGACGTGAAGTGGGCTGTGGGGAAGGTGACAGATGGGGAGACGTGAAGTTCAAATGAGAAAGGGGTTGTGAGAAGTGGATTGATTTCAAAGTAGTTTACTTTAAAGACTGAATATTTAATTTTAATTATTTCATTTTCTCGCTGAAAGCCAGCTGCGGTGATTTTGACATGTACAGTGGGACAGATGTGTGATGCTGCGTAACGTACACACCACACGGCGCCCACTAAATCATGTAGTCTGAGGTGCTCCAATATATGATCCGAGAACGCTGAGCGCAAATAGACATTTCTTTTCAAGAGCGATATGGGAGAATATTAACCAAAACATTAATGTCCAAATCATTTTTTTTTTAATGTTTATTAATAGGGTTGGCAACCCTAGATGTCATGTCTGGAAATTAGATTGGTTAGTGGTCATGGCCTTTGTTCTGATGTTGGTATTTTGTTTATTACATTATTTAAAGAATGTATTCGAACCTGTAGGACTACATGGTTTTAAAGGGTGCAGCTAGAGAGAATTAAGTGAAACATGATTTGCGCTCTATGGTTATGAAGTTTTGCAGTAAAGCAGTAGCTTTTATTTATATATAACTCTGATTCATCAAGTAGGTTCAATGACATCAAACAATAGCCATGGATATATCGATTTTAATATTACTATTCATTGTAAACACTGAACATCGTCCGCCATGTTTGTTTACATCCGTGATTTAGGCGCACTTTACGTTTTCTCGCGAGAGTTTAGCGAGAGTTTCAGTTATAAGAGTCGAATCGGGGCGGTCCATGAATGGCTTCGGGAAGTGTGTTGACCAAAACAATGTAAAACCTTGTAGTCTGTGCCCAGCCGCCCACCATACGTTTCTTGTAGTTCCAGACACTGCTAATGTTGTTACAATACTGCTACAATACTGCTATGCTAGGACAAGGCAACATCATTCCCCCCAAGAAACTATAGGGGGTTACTGGGTTATTTAATGTTGTTTCTATGCGACTACAATGGAACTGCTATGTCTCAGATTTTAGCAACAATTTAGGATCAGCGCAAAGGCCTGGGGTCGTTGACTTATCTGAAGGTGAGAATTACTCCTTAGACATGAAATATATAGGAGTGAAGGAACAGTTGTCCACACCAACAAAGAAAGTTGGTAAATTCCCAGTATATATCTGTTTAAATCAAAACATTAAATGCATCTGGAGAATCCATTGATACATTTACTTAAAGCAATACTTACAGGAATAGACTGCAGAAGAAAATTCTGCTTCAGCACATGGCAAGCTGTGGTTTAACAGGGAAGCACAAACTCTTTGGAATTATAGTCGTTATTTACTAATATCTGTGCTATTGTTTGGCTGTGTTGTATGTTGTGTCTAATGTATGTGTAACTTCATGTACTAACTCCCTCCTTGGTCAGGTCTTTCTTAAAATATGTTTAACCTCAAGGGACTAACCTGGTTAAAGAAAGGTGAAATAAAATAAATAACTACAAGTCTGTCTGCCTAACTACATGTCTGTCTGTGTGCAGCTCTGTTCCAGTATGTGTCAAGCGAGTCCAGGGAGTTTGAGGACATGCTGACCATCCTAACGTCCAGCTACAAGGACAGCAGCTCCTCACTCTGCTTCACCTACAGCAAGCCTAGACTGGTGCACAATGCTGTGCTGGAGGGACAGGTGAGGAGGAGGAGGAGTTTACAGCAGACCGAGAATGGTGTGGTGAGGAGTGGATGACTATGATGGAGGAAGGGTGGACAAAACAGAATAAGATGAACATTGTGTGTGTGTGTGTGTGTGTGTGTGTGTGTGTGTGTGTGTGTGTGTGTGTGTGTGTGTGTGTGTGTGTGTGTGTGTGTGTGTGTGTGTGTGTGTGTGTGTGTTAGTTTGTGGAGAAAAGAAAGGAGATGAAGAGTGAAGGGAGGACGGAGAACGAGCTGGAGGAGAGCTACTGCTTCTTATTAGCTGATGCTGTCAAGGTAACATGCACACACATGTAATCTATTGATTGTTTGGTAACAGTATTTAGATTAAATTATATTTAATCTATTGACTATAGTAACGGTGTGAAATGTATTGACTGTGTGTGTGGTAAGCAAATTTATTTTATTTACTTTGGGGTAACAGAATGTGACTTGTGTTTAGCTGCCGTGGATGTGTGAGAAGGGCTTGTTGACGGGACACAGCTGGGTCACGGCTCTGGGGAACCCCAGTAAAGGTTTGACCCCCTCTTCCAATAACCTGCTAACCCCCTTGCTAGAGTAGGAAGACCCGCTCTCATACTTTATGTGTTTTGTGTCCAGGAGTGTATCTGTCAAAGTTCTCTGACCTGCTCCAGAACAACTCCTTCAGCCCTGGCTCCTCTGGGGAGATCCTCATCTTCAAGGTCATGAAGGTAAGGGTCAAAGGTTACACCACTAATCTGAAATATCTGTCATTGTGTCAGCTATTCTCTGACTCACCCTAGTGTGTGTGTGTGTGTGTGTGTGTGTGTGTGTGTGTGCGTGTGCGTGTGTGTGCATGTGCGTGCGTGTACAGGGGAAGGTGAAGAGCATCTATGAAAGTATGTCTAAGAACCTCCTGGACCCCACGCCGCGCTTCGACAGCCACGTTTCCAAAAATGCCAGCAAGGTCACCTCACTGACCTCGTACCGTGCCTTCGAGCTCACACAGGTACGTCTCCGCGGTCCCTCTAGCTCACTTCCTGCAGCGCACTACCTGGAAAGCAATTCCTGTATTTCACGTCCTGTAGTTTATATCCCATAATAATGCTCACATCACATTCTGTTGCTCAGATCAGATTCTGTGGTTTGCATCACACCCTGTAGCTCGCCTCACATCCTGTTGCTCATATCACATCCTGCAACCCACATCACATTCTGTATCTTGCATCATGTCCTGTTGCTCACATCACATCCGGTATACAACATCACATCCTGTATTGTAGGTGACGTCTTGTGGTGTAGATCAAATCCTATAGTTTACATCCAAATCTGTAGTTCACATCAAGTCCTATAGCTCACATACTGTAATGTATATCCCATCTGTAGCGTAGCTCACCTCCTGTAGTTAAGATCACACCCTGTAGTTCACATCCTCTAGCTCCATCCCATCCGGTAGTTCACATGACATCCTGTAGGAACAAGGCAGCTCTCGTTGCTATTGCCTTCTTCTTTCTATGCGTTTTACTGAATGTTCACCCGCCTGCTGTGCCCTCAGCAATACTTCTACGAGTATTGGTTCGACGAGGTGAGACCGCAGCCCCGACAGGTGTGTCCCTACGCTGTGGTCTCTTACTCGTTCAAAGGAAAAGATACCCCACTCCCAAGCAAGCCCCTCCCCCCTCCCAGGTAGGACCACACAACAGTTACAACGATGATATGAACAACTATAGCACGGTTCACTGGCTCCAACTGAGCAATAAGTAACGTCGTTTATTTCGCTCCTCGATTGGGGCACCACTTCCCTTTTTACACTTTTTGTATTTTATTAGATATTATATCATAGAGACAATAAACATAATTTTGACTTCCATGACCAAAACAGTAGGTTTTTGTCAAAGTAAGTGATTCTTTAGCACTAACTAATCCCCTTTCTGGATTTGTTTGATGAACAGATTGAACAGCCAATCAGCAGGCGGGAGTAAAGGTAAGCCCAGCCCAGCTGTTATGTTGTTGACTTTTTATTTGAAGCGAAAGAATAATGCAAGAGTTTGTGTGTTTGTGTGTCAGAGCGTGCTCAGTTTGTGGTGTGGAGCGGGGCCCTGGTGAAAGGAGAACAGCACCTGCTCCACCTCTCCCTGCGCTCCTTCTCCCCTCCTCTCCTGCCCTGCAGCCTGTAAGTAACACTGGACAACTACGAGTCCCCTCCTCCTCCCCTCAGCCATTCATGTCTATCCTCCTGCTCAGCTCAAGTAACTGGCCCTTTTCTCTGTTCCCGCCAGACCAGAAAAGCTGGAGATTGATTGGCTGATGAGTCTGAACCATGTGACCGAGCACCTCCCCGCCTCTCTGTTCTGTTGGAACCTCTACACTGGCAGCCATGAAGGTGAGGTCAAAAGACTTGCAGCCATGAAAGTGAGGTCAAAACAATGTCAGCAATGAAGGTGGGGTGAAACACTGACCTCTGAAGCCCTAGTGGAAAATCCAGCTCTGTGTGTGTGTGTGTATAGTGGTGAAGAGCGGCTGGTTCTGTAGTCTGCTGGAGGTGTCGGAGCGGAGAGGCTCCGGACCCGACGTTGGCAAACTACTGCTGCAGCTGGAGGAGAGGAAACTGGTACGTATTCCCGTTAGGACTGGTGGTACCTCCTGGTAGGACTGGTTGAAATTCCCGCTGCAGACCTGTTATTTGTAATGTGTATGCGTGTGTCTTTTGCAGGTTCTATTATGTCCACTTCCTGATAGTGGCTTCCTAATCCTGCTTTCCAGTGTCCAAATGGCCGCGCCTCCTGGTAGGGCATCAGACGTCACACGTATGCATAGTGTATATTTGTAAATGTGAATATATGTGTGTGTGTGACCTCCATTATGTGTTGCAGAGAGACCAGCCTTGTGGAAGAGATGTCTTCAGGCCCTGTTCGTCTTCCCAGAGTCCAGAGACATGGCTAGACCCAGTAAGCGCACACACACACACACACACACACACACACACACACACACACACACACACACACACACACACACACACACACACACACACACACACACACACACACACACACACACACACACACACACACACACACACACACACACACACACACACACACACACACACACACACACACACACACCAGAATGCTAATGAGATTTCCCCTCCTTAGGAGGCTGTCCGTCCTCCTATGATGCCACGGGGCTTGTACCTCGGGGGGTGGAGCTGGGGCAATTCGTCCCAGCGCTCCATCACGCGCTGGTCAAGGCCCGGGCCAACCCCCCCACCGAGCTGGCGGCTGGTGTGGAGAGACAAGCTGGTCTCTACCTGGCCGGCAGGAGGGACCGCACGGTACTATATAGGATAATCTGATGGAAAGATGTACACGACCGCGATTTACTGTATGTTATATGACTGTGATGTCACTGTGCAGGTGCGGGCCTACCCCACGCCAGTGTATGACTCTAAGCTGGATGACAGAGGGAAGCTGTTTCCGGCTCCCAAACACCACCGTCTCAACATGGAGGGCTACCTGCGCTCCTACCTCTACAGCCCGGTCTTCTACCAGCTCCCCTTGGGCCACGCCAACCGCCTGCTGGAGCTCCACCCACCTCCCGATGAGGAGGAGCCGGAGGGGGCGGAGCCACTGACAGAGCCGGGGGCGGAGCCAGTCCCTGAGCAGACCATCCCTTTGAAGGTTCCTACACGTTTTACACCATACCGTGCTTTGACGCACTTTACTCTGTGTAACCACGCGTTGTCTTTTCCACTGCTGGTCACATCGATCTCGAAAAATAGCACAGGCAATAGAAGGCTCATTAACGCCCTCAATACGGTCATGTTTAAGCCAATGGGGGACGTCACAGATGCTAAATCCATTCATTGTTATATAGTCGATGTTTACTATACCTTGCTACTTGTTGGTATGTGGGACTTAACATTACTAAGCGCGACTACCATTTACTAAGTACATTTTAGCTACTATGTTCAAACAGTTTGACACGTTCTTACCATACGTTATAAACACATACCAGGTCTCTGAAGTTGACTATGTACTAACATATTACTATTATTATTATATTATTGACATATTAAATAGAACAGCGGACGTGTTTAAATGAAGTTGATGTAGCAGAGGTTGGTGTGTGTGTTGATGGAGCAGAGGTTGGTGTGTGTGTTGATGGAGCAGAGGTTGGTGTGTGTGTTGATGGAGCAGAGGTTGGGGTGTGTTTTGATGGAGCAGAGGTTGGTGTGAGTGTTGATGGAGCAGAGGTTGGGGTGTGTTTTGATGGAGCAGAGGTTGTTGTGTGTGTTGATGGAGCAGAGGTTGGTGTGTGTGTTGTTGGAGCAGGTGTTCAAGAGAAGCAGTGTGCGTGACCCCAGGACAGCAGGAGCCCGGGAGGAAGAGGCACCACAGGGGAGGAAGAGGAGTCTGGAGGAGCTCACTGACCCATCGCTCAAAAGAATATACCATGGGGAAGAGCCAGGAGCTTGTCTAACAGGTGAGGGTGCGACCTTCTAGTGCTCTGCTTCCTACACTTGGCAACATTCACTTAGCTTCTAATGCTTATTTTCTAGAATTTAGCGTCTGGAGTTTAGTTTGTTGCATTTTGCTTCTGGAGTTTAGGTTGTAGCATCTTGCTTCTGGAGTTGAGTTTCTCTTGCTTGACTCTTGAGTCTAGCTTCTACCACTTGGCTTTTTTATTCAACGATGAAAATAAACCAACAAAAAAGTGCAGCAAACATTGACGTGGGTACAACTTCAATAATAATCTCAGCCACTGCTTATAATTGCTAGTGGCCATCGGGGAGCTCGTGCCACAATTGTCGAACCAGGACGCAGAACAATCAAGATTGTGTTGAGCGGCTGCTGGGGTTCTGACGTAGTCAGGGAGAAGCAAGTGGTTTCTAAGTCATGGAGCGTATGGGACGTGCTGGTTTGACCGTGGCCTGGATGGCGGAGGGGCCTGATCTGTTAGCGGCACAGTAGGCAAGGTAGCCTGTGCAGTATGTCGGGGAGACGTGTCGTGCAGGAGAATTTAGGAAATAGTCGGCCTTCTTTAATCTGGATGAGCCAAAGAGGACGAGTGGCGCATGCAGGCAGGCCAGCCAGAAGGGAGATGCAGTACAAGAGCCTGGACCACAACCTAGGTTTCCTTCTGTGTAAGGAATGGACGTATTTTTCCGATGTGGTACTCGTCTTACCAGCAACACAGAACGCCAGAAATACTACCACAGTGTTGCAAGAGTTTGTGGCAAGTGATCGCTGATTGGTTGAGCACGGAGCATGCATGGGCTGCTTTTGTTTCATTAAGCCTGTTGGTTGCGATACACCAACCGCTTTTCAGCAGTTCATTTTCAGAGTTTTTACTATTTTTGCTTGGAAGTGGCGCGGAGCCCCCTCGTGTTCAGGACGTGGAACTGTCAATGCAGGCAGCTCTGCTTTGTGTCTCTTGAGCCCCAACTTGGAAATTTTGCGAACGTGCGGTCAGCAGAAATATGAATGACGACCAGTTAAACGTTGACAATCTGCCTCTTCTGACATCACTAGTTGGCGTGTCCTCCTAGATGTATGCTGGATAGATCAGTCTACCAGCCTACCCAGTGGACGGAAGCAAACGTCGCTCATCTATCCAGCACACATCTAGGTGGACACACCCAATAGTGATGTCAGAAGACGCAGACTTTCAAATGGCTTGTAACTGCTAATCACACTCCCACCTGGTGGTATAATATGTCCCCTTTTAATGTAAAAAAGAAAACACACAATACAACCAATCATTCTCCCGTGCTCTCTTTCTAGCTGACAGCAGCCCAAAGCCCGCCACCGGCTGCTCTCTCTCCTCTGTAATTGGTTCAGGGGTTTTGAAGGACGTGGATCTCCGAAGAGACGGACCTGAGGCTGCCAACAAGCTTCTCAACATTCTTTCAGGTCTGCCTGTTTGTCTGTCTGTCTGTCTACCTGCCTGTCTCCTCCGCCTGTCTGTTGTAATGAACCATAATTAGTACTCCGTTGTTAGCACTCTGTCTCTGACGGAGCTCCCTTTCTCAGCTGTTCCAGAGAAGGCGGAGGTTACCTCGCCTTTCGCCCTTGTCGTGATGTATTGCTTCAACTCGCAACGCACTGGCAAACAGCTTTCTCACAAGAATACAACCCCTACATAATTGAGCCCCGAGAGTTTCTCAAGAGAGAATAATTGTGCATGCTTTGGGAATGCTCTTCTACAATAAATCACACAATAAATCTCGAGTGGTCAATTCCCTTCTCACTAATTAACGCGTAGGGAACACTTAAATCCTACAGCATCTACCTATGTGGCTCCGTATGTCTGTCTCGCGCCCCACCTCTAGTTGGCCCTACTGGGGCTAACAACAAACCACCCTTGACCCCAATCATCAAAGGACACCTTTTACAAAAACCCAACCAGTGGGATTTATTTACAGAAACATATAGGGGTGTGACGAGATCTCGTGCGACGAGATCTCGCGAGATTAAACTTGACGATATTACCCGTCGCGTTAAAGTTCTGTCTCGCGAGATTTGTGAGCTATCCAAACTTCTATTTGTGGCCTGTAGGGGCAGTAATGCGCCTTTGCTACGTCTAGCCTGCCAGAACCTAACGAAGGAGAAGGAAAAGAAGAAGAGGAGGAGAAGGAGGGGAAGCAGGGGAAGCAGCCATAGGCAGCCAGAATGACGTCGGAAAATACCCGTATTACCGTCGAAGATGCCCCCGCCACTTTTAAATCATTTGTTTGGCAACATTTTGGGTACCCGGCGGAAATGATGAATGGCAGTAGAGTGACTGATAAGACACGGACAATACCAAGTTGTCAGTGACATACTTGGTCAGACTCTGTTTGCACTATTTGCACTCTGTATTGATGGATTAGAACTTTGATTTGGTTTCGCAGATAATATTGCACTTGAAAAAAATGGAATTATTTAATTAAATTTATTTTAGTCCAACTTTTATAAATTGTAGTTTTAGTTTCAATTTCATGCATGTAAAGAGTTATAATAAAACATTTCAAAATGCTTGTGCAACTCGGTTAAATGAAAGTCTGTTCGTCCAGTCATATATTTTGTCGTAGTTTTCTTAAAATCTCGTCTCGTCTCGTCTCGTTCTCGTGAACCTAATATCGTGTCTCGTCTCGTCTCGTGAGCTTAGTGTATCGTCACACCCCTAGAAACATATGAAAAGGACATGACATTAAGATATACAACAAACTCCAAAACATAAAGGCAAGAAAAGACAAATCCCAGAGAGGCGGCACGACCAGCCAGCAGTCCCATGACCAAAAGCATCCCCCATGGGAAGGGGAATCTGGCGCTCCCAACCCCAGTCTTGATGAGCGGTTCAGGTGCTGCTAATCAGCTCCACTGATGCAGCAAACACAGAAAGCAAGCCCCCTTCTGAGGCTGGAGTGTGCACTTTTAACTCAACGGTGCCCCTGCACCTCCCAAAGACCATCGCACGGCCACGGCAAGGCCAGTGGGGTGAAGAGGGGCGTAACAGTCTACCTGTGTGTCAGGTTTGTCTTGTCTATAGTGGTTGACACACCGAAATGTTGACTTTTGGTTCTGTCTCGGGTATTTGGCTGATTTTGAATCGCCCCTTCCTGCTTCAGAATGGCTGGCTTTGGGCATTCACAAACCTGTCCTTAAAACAACACTAAACGTCCGTTTTCAGAAATGTGCAGCTCACCGAGTGGTTAGTGGTGTTCGTTGTTGTTCCTAATCAAGTATCGTAGCAAAACACGGTTTCTGTCGTGTTTTATTTGGCATTTTGTAAATCCCATTGAAACGGAAACCCGACCGGAGCCGGAACCGGGAATGGGCTTTTTATGTTTGGTTGTAGTCTTTTCGCTCGGTTCTCCGTATCAACAGTAGGGCTAGAAATGAGCGAAAAGACTACAACCAGCCCCCCCTTTCGGTTTCCGGTCAACAAGCATTGAGTCTTCCAACAGAAATCTATGGATTTACAAAATGCCAAATAAAACACAACGGAAACTGTATCTCGCTACGATACTTGATGGGAAAAAAAAAAGATGAGGATGTCTGCATTGCCGAGTGAGAGCGTAGACTCTAAACTCTCCCCAGGCAATGCAGTCATCCTGAATTTAAAGTTGTAAATCCAGATCTGCTGTGCTTCCTTTGGACAGTTTTTATTTTATTTTATTTGCTATCCATGTTTTTTGTTGTTGTTGATCCGAAAATGATCTGACCTGTGACTCAAAAACCGTGACACGATCCGAACCGTGAGTTTTGTGATCCGTTGCACCGGCCTAGTGCATACTGTAATAGAATAACCTTATTGGTTGATATTAGGGATGAGTCGGTCGCGACCGATTCGTTCACAACGAACGATTCGTTCACAACGAACGAATCCCGAACGTGAACGACAAGAACTGCTTCCCCAAAACAAGAAGAACTGGTTCTTTGATTCTTTTTTTTTAACATAAAAACAAAAATATGGTCACTTAAATAAAATATACAAACGAACAGAGCTTCGTCTCCCCGCGACTTATATTGATTGAATCTACAACATTCTCAAAGATTCAGCCAATGAGAGGAAGCAATGGTGTTGCCATGGCACCTGGGTAAACAAATGACAAGGCGGTACCGTCGAATGGGTCATACCATTCGACGTGGGGCCACTCATATATCCCCCTACATTTCCGAAAATAGACTTGAGAATAGAATTGGGAAATGCGTATATCCAATAAACAGATGTTGGCATCTGTTTATTGGATAAACGCATTTCCCAATCCCAGGAGTCTTTGCTCCATTCTACGTCAATTCAAGAACAAACAAAGAAATTAAACTGCAGTTCGTATTTTTTATTTATGACGATGAAAGTTCTGTAATGCCTGAATAATGACGAATTAAATGTAAAGTAAAATACAATTATACATATAAAACCATGAATGACACACCCTGGTGATTCTCTGGGAAAGGGGGTCAGTGGGGTGAGTGTTGAAGTAAGCAAGTGGTATAAATATTGGTGGGACGTTTGGTTATACTAAATAGTATATCTTGTCAATTTTCTTGGGGGGGTAGAGCCTAGATGTCGCTTAAATTATGCTCAGGGCCGTCTCGCCGGGGGGGGGGGGGGCCAGACACCAAATTACGTAATCTGACATAACGAACTAATCAAAACGAACAAATCAAACAAACGAATCGTTATAGTGAACAGAACTGAAAGAACTAGTTCCCGGAAAATAATCATTTTGCCCATCCCTAGTTGATATAGACATGTGTATACTGACGTAGAAGAACCTTAATGGTTGATATGGATGTATACTGACACAGAAGAACGTTATTGGTTGATGTGGATTATATATACTAACAAAGAAGAAGATTATTGTTTGATATAGATTGTATATACTGACACAGAGGAACGTTTTTGGTTGATATGGATATGTGTTTATTGACGTAGAAATACAGGTACCATTTTAATGATGCATCTGTAGGAGCCTTCTTGAACGGATTCTATTATTTTTTTCAGGTCTCAACCAACACAGTGAAGCAGCCATTCAGAGTGGTGCAGAAGAGGAAGCGCGTGACAGGCTTGCTGGCAGGCTGGGTCTGCCCGACAGCGGTGACCTGGACCTCCGGAAACACCAGGAACTGGAGGTGAGCTTTCGATCCCTGTCATTAACCCATTGTCCTTCAGCTGCAGAATGCATTTGAATAGATTTGACTGGCAGTCAAAAATATTTGTGTGTGTGCCTGTATCCAGGTGCAGACTGGAGGAAGTGTGAGCAGCATGGAGGGCTTCAGCCCGGGCTCCCACACTGGGGAGTTGACTCCTCAAGCAGCGGCCCAGGAAGAGGAAGAGAAAGAGAGGAGGGGAGGAGGAGACAAAGAACACCTTATCCCTTGGGTTCTCATCCCCATTACAGGTCAGACTCTCTAACCGTCCTTCTTCTATACATCCGTCAGGCTGTCTATATGTCTGTCTGCCTGTTAGACGTGTTGAGGTCTGGCTCTCCACCAGGTGAGATGGTTAAATGGGTGTCTGTTAATGTGTCCTCAGGTGTCTGTTGTGACAAGTACAGCCAGCAACAGGTGCATACCCCCCGGGACCCCCGCCTCTCGCAAACGGCCAGGGACCCCAGCAACTCCACTGGGGCCCCTAGCACTGTTCCCCCCTCTTCCCCTGAGCTCTCCATCCCTACCTCCCCCCCTCCTTCAACCCCCCCAGGACCTTTCACCACCTGTCCCTTTAACGAGCTCCAGACTGGCTCTGTCGAGGTCCAATTACCGCCCCCCGCCCCCTGGCAACCGGCAGGTAAGAGGGTGTGTCTGTCTGTCTGTCTGTCTGTGTGTCAGGTCTCGTGTTTGTAAATATGAAATAGTATTTGATAATACTGAATCAAATTGATTAACACAATGATCAATTCACAGCTGATTATCCTGATCAATGGTTTCCTCCCACTAGTTGTGTGATTTTTACATTTCAACTAGGCACGGGCGTCAGTTTGTTTTGAATTGTGCTGGGGACAGAGACGCATTCGGAAGTGCATTTTCAGAAGTGCTGTTTACAATGAGGATGCACTCTTTTTTCTCTTTAGTGCTGGTAATGAAAGGTTCTGAAAGACGGCATACCCATGTAGCTAATTACTAAGGAATAAAATGTATACAAAATCTGTCTGGCACGTTTTATGAAGAAAACGTTTCCAAAAAGTATTGGACATATGACCCACTATAATCTGCTCCATGTATCCAATGTTGACAATGTGACATGACATGGCTAAGCTACCAACATAAACCAGAGGAGCTAGGAAAGGAAATGAACTGCGTATTCAAGTTCAGAAGGGGCAAACCCCGACAAAAGTCGTCAAGATTGATTAAGAAAAAAATATTTGTTGCACAGCTGAACGCTGTATCACATGAGCTTGCTTTTCTCAATACACAACACGCATTCCATCCAATCTAGCCTACATCAGTCATTCTGACCAAAACTCATGGACCCCCCCCACCCCACAATTATTCCAGAAATCAAGCAAAGCAAGAATGACCAAAAGTCACTTTGTGTCAACAAGAGAAAAGTCACTTTGTGCCAAAATGAAAAAATAACTTCACACAGTGTGTCCCTTTTTACAATATATTTGTTACCATTCGTAGCGTTGATCAGCATAGAAATCGTTCGCCAAAGTCGTCGATGTCGCTTAGCAACCGAATACGCGGGGTTTGATAAATTACCGGACTGCGGAGTGATACAGATTACGCCAATCGGAGGGAAAAAATCCACTTTCCTTGACAGCGGTCAAATATGCTGGACGTGAGCATTGAGAAGAGCCGTGTTATAAACAAATAATTGACAGCTGAACGTTGGGAAGGCCCATGAAAGTGAATGGAGCAGTCTACAGCATTGAGAAGAGCCATGTAATAAACCATAATAATTCAACTCGAGATTTTTTTTAATTTTTTTTATTCTGACGTTCCCACAAACGACACTCATATGTTTGACACTATAAACTGCTTGGGAACACTAACGATGATAAAGCCCAAAATAAGGGAAGGAATTGGCCTATCGAACATTGTATCAGGTTTCTATCTTGATCCTGGGCTCATATACCACTTAAAATAATCTACAAATCTATTCACATAAACATGGTTTGTACCAAATGAAAGCAGAGGAAACCTTCCTTTCAACTCAATAAACACATGATTTTGAAGTGGGCCAAGTTTGGTGTTCATATCTTCATGAATTACGTCAGTGTCAACAAAGAAAACGCTACGCTAAATCAAACTAGTGCACAACTTCCCTCATAGGGGAAGTGTCGGACCATTGCTTGGATTCACTCCAAATCGCGAGACTTATCTCTTAACCCCACTTGACTAGGGCTGAACGATTTGGGGAAATAATCGAATTGTGATTATTTCGACCAATATTGCGATTCAGTATGTGATTTTTTTTCTTTGTAAAGTTCCTTATGTTCTGTTTATTCACTAAAAAAGCAATAAATCATTCTATAGTATGACCAACACAACATTGGAAGCAGTCAACATATAAACTGCTCTTTCCTTTTGGCCAGGGCTATGTGCTGAGATGAATTGATGCACGAATTGATGTTAGAACATCTTTATTTAACTATTTTATTGTAGAAGAAAAAAATTATGAATCTTACCGTTCTCCAGTCAGTTAGAGTAACAAATCACAAAAAATCGTAGCCTATGCAATGGACAAATGGTGTTCTATTACATTAAGATGCAAATTGTATTAATCATCCTTAGACGTGACACGCCCTGGTGATTCTCTGGGAAAGGGGGTCAGTGGGGTGAGTGTTGAAGCTTGGGCTGTGAACAGCTATTTAGGCCGCTTGCAGCTACAATTTAGAAATGGGTTTCCTCCCTTCAGACAAGACCCTCAAAACCCCTTTTTGGTGAACATCCCTAATTTCAACTAATCATATGTGGCTAGCTCAGGAACCTAGCACGGCGGGCAAGCACAGCTGTTGCGCCTATTGTAAAATCTAAGTTTGGGGATCAATAATCCTCTGGCTTCTCCTCCCTAATGTTTGAATATGTGCTATAGTATCCGTGTAGATGACACGTCCCTTTCTCCGGCAGGTGTTGCCAGCCAGAACATGGATACAACCCCTTTTCTTGCGGAGACCACGCACACGCCTTCTCCGTACAACTCTCCACAGCACAAGGAGGTAGTGGAGCAAAGAGAGGAAATGGCACTGTTGGAGGAGGAGGAGGAGGAGGAGGAGGAGGAGGTGAGGATGGAATCATCAAAACACGAGAGGGAGGAGGCCAGAGCCCCGGCCGTCGCCTCCCCTTCCCCTGCTCCCCTTCTCCTCGAGGACGTGGACGGTATTGTGATGGAGAACCTGGGAGTATTTTCCTTGGACATACAGCACCTCCTGCAGGAGGTGAACATCACCTGCAGCGCCCGGCCTCACACACTGCGCACACACCCCAGGCATCGCACAGTCTCTACGGAGCACAAACCATCGACAGCACGCACACACTCTGTAGAACACAGCCCATCCACAGCGTTTGCACGGTCTGTAGAACGCACGCCCTCAACAGAACCCACCCCCCCTGCAGCACCTAGCAGGAGGCTAGCAGGCTTTTCTCAGTACGTGTCATTATTCAGCACCAGCACGCCGATCCAAGAATTTGTTTGCTCTCTGAGGAACGACATGAGCAGCTTACTGCAAGACACTCAGGCTACAGGTACTGATAGCCTGGCTAACTCTAGCCTGGCTGAAGACAGCAGGACTGAAACCAATGTGACACTAGCTAGCAGTATCTCTGACTTCTTGGCCGGAATGCGAGCTAGTGCTAACGACGGTAGTGGTAGCATTTGCAGTAGCTCAGAACCCCTTGGTCACAACGTGATGTCATCTGGGAAGGAGGTGGAGTCTGGACCCAGCAGTGGGTCAGGCTTCAGCACTCCTCTCCTCCAGCCCCTCACAGAACACCCTCCACCCTGTGAAGCCCCTCCCCAGCCCCTGCTGGGACCCACACAACCCTCCTGGTGTCCCCAGCAACCGCCTGGGTTGCTTGGCAACAGCAGCAGTACCATCGGCAGCAGTCTGGTGGATGCAGACGGTGAAGGGAGTCTGTCTGTGCTAAGAGACAGACCCTGCCCTGACCTTGTCCCAGAGCCTGACCCTATCCCTGACTCGGGCCTGGGCCTGTGCCAGGCTCCCCCGCCAGGAGCCATCAGCTCCCTGATCAGCCAACTGCAGCCAGAGGTGTTCAGCAATCTTGTGGAGATCATCAAGGACGTGAAGAGGAACTCGGTCCAGTTCTACGTACACAACTCTGAGCCAGAAGACCTGCTCTACGACCAAATCAGGGTGGGTATACCTCTCCACCAAACACTACTTCACACCTCTACATCTCTCTCAGGATACCTCTGCAGCTTTGTTCCTCTACACCTTGCTATCATCATACCTTTCTATCATTATACCTCTCAGGGATTCCCACAGCACTTTACAGCAGCTTTACTCCCTTCCCCCCCCCCCCCCATTCTGACGGCAAACCCCAACACCTTAACTAACACATTTTCTGCGGGAAACCCTGCCTCTATTGCTCAAAACCTAATGCTTCTACGCCTTTCTATCACTATACTTCTACAGCTCGGAACCTCATAAATCTACAGCCATTAACTATCTCCAGCGCTACCAGTGTTTCCCACAGAAAAAAAAATAAAATAAAATTAATAATAATAATAATTCATGTGCACGCAGAGACTATGGCGGCCGAAATTAGACTATGGCGGGCCGCCATAGTCTCGTCAATGTGTGGGAAACACTGGCTACTTCTGTGTGTCAACCACATGAAGGTGTCTCTCTACTAGTACTCATTTTTACATCTATGCTTTTAGTTATTTGGAATATTCTTGTATTGGTGTGGGTGTGGGTAGGTGGGTGCAGGGGCTGGCGGGATGATGGCCTACAGAAGACGGGTACACTGTGCCATCGCTGTAGCCTGTAGCCTCATGAGAGCCTCTTGATCACATTCTGTTTCTCTATGCATATCAGTCTGGCCTCTAGCCTGGTGAAAGCCTTTTTCTTATGATTGTAACTGTATTATGGGACCAATCAGTGCTACGGGAGTTTCTGTTCTTGATCAACAACAAGTGCCGCAGAATGCTTTCTACTCTTGGCGAGCATGATGGTGAAAGTTATCCGCATCGTCTGGGCCATGGTTAACTAGGAGCCTATGGGAAATGGGAGAAAAAAGGGCAGAAAAACAAGACTACAGGCTGGTTTTATGATCACCAGAGGTCAAGACTATATTTGATGTCCACTGTCGATGCTGAAGGGAAAGCCCTTTATGGCAGGTCCCCAATGGTATGATAATGGAGGGAATTAGACACTGGATTGAAACAGGGGACCACAGAGAGGGTAAGTAGTTTACTGACAGCCTAGCTCAAGAAAGACTAGCAAGACCCAACACATTGCCTTGTGGTAGATCTGAAAACGTATTACCACTAGCTAACATGGATTGATTAAGGCGTAAACAAACGACAACGCTGGGATAGGGAACGCTGAGCTAGGTCAACAGATCCTTCCTCCTCCTCTCCATGAACCCACTCTGCTAGAGTACAGGGGGATCAATATGTCTGACCTGCAAAAGATCTGATCGATTCCATCAGTGCATCTCTAGTCAGGAGCCTCCGAAGTTATTTTTTACGAGCAACTCAGTTACTAACCCACATGCTCCCTTTATGATGTCAATCCTTTTTGTTCAATTGTTTGTTTTCTGTTGTATAGGGCAATGAGCAGGGCAATGCAACATGGCCTGTCGTACCATATCCAGGGGGTGCTGCCTGGGCCCCTTGCCCGCCTGGTTCCTGGCCTGGGCCCCCATCTCCCCGGCGGCCTGGGGGGAAGCG
Source organism: Gadus chalcogrammus (assembly GCF_026213295.1). Classification (NCBI taxonomy): domain Eukaryota; kingdom Metazoa; phylum Chordata; class Actinopteri; order Gadiformes; family Gadidae; genus Gadus; species Gadus chalcogrammus. Next base: position 17,729,425 of record NC_079424.1, read on the forward strand.
AACCGGGGTCTGCTGTGAGACGTGCCATAAGCCTGAAGGGGAGACCATGTTGTTTTTGCAGCGGGATCTCCTGATTGGCAAAACAGGCGTTTGCCCCACTTGTATTGTGACAGTTGGAGGGAAGAAGTGGGATATGTTCTTGGGGGCCATCCCAGGGCCAATCACTTGGGGCGAGGGAGTCCACGAGCCAGGGGACTTTCCCGAACCTTGCATCAAGGGTTTTCTTATCGGTGCGTCTGAGGAGCCCAACCCCATGCAGTGGCGGAGGATGCAGGGTATTAGCAGGGACGTTCAAAGGGGGGAGATATGCAGGTGGTATGTTACTGATGAGCAAGGTGGCGGCATAGAACAGGGCTGGGTCAGGGTTGGCGGACAGCTCAGTCTGGTTCTGAGCAGGAACTGGAGAGGAGCTAGGTTACCCTCAGCATTCTCTCGTGATCCTTTTACCTTGGTGCTGAAAAAGAAAACTTCTCCGAGACCCCGTCGGGAAAATAGGGGCACGGTTGGGCAGCCGAAAAGGGCCAACAAGGATGAGCCACGACGTGGTCATGACAAGAGGAATATCAGTCATGACAGAGCGGAACGGGGGGCCATGGAGAGCAAAAGGAAGCTGCCCAAACCTCGGCAGACCCCTACACGGTATACCCATTCCCCCAGTGGCAAGGCAACCACAGACACTGATAGGAAGAAAAAAAGAAGAAGGAAGTAGTACGTTTCAGTGGGCTTGACATAATGACCACATCCCAGAATGACCTGGGTTATGAACCAACACAGCCCGATCCGATTGGACTTGGAGACCCCTTTTTGTGTCCCCTTCTGTCTTGAGTTTGATATGGCTCCTACCCTGCCTGAGAGATTCAACTTTTTCTAACTTAAGAGCCAACTAGCTCGATTGACCCTGGCATCCCTGTTCGGTTTCAACCTCTGGTCCTTACCATCGCAGCACCTATGGTCAAGTCCCAACCTATATCCTGATTTCAATGCACTCTCCCCTCACAAACTCTCCGCAACACACTGCCTCACTACACTTCACGTCAAACTCTGAGGTCCACTGGCCAACACCTTCTAACTGTTCCTCCAAATCCTCTTAAAACGAGATTGTGCCTTTGGGGCGGTGGCACCCAGACTTGTATTCGATTTCGACTCTACGGACATTGCTTAAAATGCACTTAAAGGGGACCTATTATGCTTTTTCGGCTTTAATGACCTATAAACGTTTTTTATAATGATTGAGAGTCTTGTTTAACCATACTAAAGTGTCAAATAATGACGTACATGCATTTAGACGTATTCCCTGCTGACAGTCTGGGGCGGCTGTGCAGAGCGCTAAACACTCGGGACAACTTTGCGATTCACTTGTTCACATTTCCGGAAAATCATCTACCTAGAGGCACTCCTGCCACGCCCCCATATGCCTGGTCAAATCTGCACGCGCAAGTACAGAAAAGTAGTATAATAGGTCCTTTTTTAAGACATCTTTTTAGACCTTTGTGGAAAAAATCTACTTTGGTTCAGCTTTGGGGTTTTCTTGGATTACGGTTACGGAAACACAATATTCCCATGTATGGGATTGATGTCTAAATATAAAGGGAAAAAAAACAGGGAAGCTTTTCCTGGCCCCCGGACAAGACAGTTACAGAAAAGAGTTGTATTTCTGTGTCACTTTAGGTTATTTGTCTTTATCTCTTCAACTGGTTTTATTTGTAATAAAACAACTGGATGTTCTTATTTTGGACAGCCACACCCTGTGTATAGTTTTTATTTATTATGTCCTCTTTGTTATCTTGTATGTGTGGTGAGAGACAGCCTATGGGGAGGGAGTCTATAGGGATACAGAGCCAGCATCACAGCCATCTAGACCAGGGACGTACAGAAGGTAATTAGGGTGCGGTGTCTTGCCTCTGGTTATGGGAAACAGATTTTAAACGGGCATAAGGTATACTTTGCTTCAATGTCCTCAGATGCAGAATGACACGTCACGGGCTGTAAATAGTTGAAGGCCTGTGTGCTGCATAACGTTGTACACGCAAGACTCGATAGAACAATCGCTTACAGCCTGTGTGTCTGTGTGTGTGTGTTCTAGGAGTATCTGCTCTCCCAGGGACATGTAGAACAAAGTCCGGTGACCTTTCTGGAACAAGAGGGTCCAGGAGAGCGGTTCCTGGTGGTGATCCAGAACAAGGACATCTCTGCCCACATCCACAAGGTAACCCCCACACCTGGACCCCCGTGACACACACCTGGACACACCCACACCTCCATTCACCTGTCACACACATGACTACACCTGCTCACACCTGGACACCTGTCGAACACAAGTAGGCCTTTCACAAATGCACTGTAAGCAGGACATGCTCTGGATAATGTCCGGAGGGGCATTGTGTGTGAACGCAAATGTCAGAATCCGCCCGTTTTGGAGTTTACCCTGCCAGGCCCCTAGTGTAAAGTCTAGAGGATTCAGTACGAGCGAGCGGGCGCGTTGCTGATGTTTTGATGCCGTTTCCATCATGCGCCTTGAGCGTAAACGGGCGAGTTTCACGCAAGTGTACCTGCTTCATACTTATTTCTTCTTGCGTGTATTTTGGATTCAAACTTTTCCACTCTTCTGTTGATATTGCGGACACGTCTGATTGTATGCAGTGTTTATCACACCGCAAAGAGGTTCAGCCTGACAGAGTTGGAAGCCTCACCCACGTCTTCCACTGCAAACCAGGTCCTGCCTCCTACATGCTCCACCCAGGCACCACCCTTCGCCTAACGTATACAGAGTATCTCTGCTATGTGTGAACACGTCTGATGCAGCCTATCTCGGGTTGTGTGTTGCATGTTTGAAAGGGCAACACTTGATCATCTCCGGACCTAGCTCTGAAGTTCTTTTCGGAGATCATGTATCAAAGGCCTAGTGGTGACACCTGTCCTGCACCTCATACCACAGGTCCCAGGGCTTGTGTCTTTGAAGAGGCGGGACTGTGTCCAGTTTGTGGGTGTCGACTCTCTGGACGACCTGAGGAACGGCAGTTACAACGAGCTCTTTGTATCTGGAGGCTGCATTGTCTCCGACGAGTTCGTCCTAAATCCCCACTTCATCACTCATGGTAACACACGTGTTCACACACACACACGCTACACAAACGTTTCAGAAACAGGTCTACTCTAGTCCTCTAACACTGTGTGTGTGTGTGTGTGTGTGTGTGTGTGTGTGTGTGTGTGTGAGAGCAGAGCGTTTGGATGCTCTCCTCATGTTCCTGGAGGAACAGAGCTCAGCTGAAGGCGTGTGGCGGTGGAGGATCCACTGCAAGACTCACAAGAACCTCAAACAGCAGGCCAGGTACCTTAATGCTAGTGCAGTTATGTTTTAGTGTACAATGCAATACACAAGAACTGCAGTTTTATATGTATAGGTATATCCGAGGTGTAAAAGAAAACAGACCAAATCAATAGTTTGGTAAATTCTCGATTTTTGAGGCAGGTCTCGGTTCATACCGTTTTTTTTCTTGTTTTTTTTATGGGGAGGGAAGAATCTAAATAAAAAATAGGAAAACATTTCTGGGGTTTTATTTAAGAAATAGATAGGCTGTTAAGGAGCGATTTAGTTTTTACCATAGCATATGCCCCCATCGTTTCAAGTTTATTTGTTTTTTATAGCGTTTTGGTAGAATCTGCCAAAAAAAGGCAACTTAAGAATGCGTCTGCATGAGCTTTTTTGCTCCCAAACGAACATCCCAACTCGTTATCATATTAAACATATACCAGATTCATTTTAAACCGGATTTCTCCTTTTAAGACTGTTGTACCGCACTACTTCAGTCGAGGTCTAACAGTCTGTTTTGGTCAGATTTAAAAAGGACGCTGCCAGCCTATTGGACGTGCTCTCAGCCTATCAGAAGCGACTGATGGTAGAGCTCCTTCCCTACCATCACTGTGACATGACCAAAAGCCAATCACCTGATCTGGAATGTCTGATCGAACTGCAGGCCAGATACACCCAGCACAGACATCTCATCTTCCTAACAGGTACACACACAGACACACACAGGTTTTGTGTGTATGATTTTACAACAAGTATCAAATTGGCTTGGTTTCTTATCCTATGAACTCTGAACTCTTTGGTTTATCAGAGCGCCGCTTCGAGATGTTCCCAAAATATTCCAGTAGTGGCATCATCATTGCCAACATGGACGACGTCGTCCACAACTTCAACAGCCTGGTTGTGGACCAAGGCCACAAGGACAAGCCAATCACAGAAGACTTGCCAGAAGGTGAGGTGCCTGTAGAGAGGACTTTAAACAATTGTCCAGCCATTGATTTGCTTAATGCTCTTGTGAAGTGAACAATCTGACAATAGAGCAGAAACATTTTTCATCCACACAAAAACAAGTTACTGTTGTTCATAATTTGGACTATTGAGAGAATGTAACGGTTGAAGAGCAGCAACCCCAGAAGTTAACCTTGAGGAACCACAAATGTAATTTTTGTTTGAGTTAGTAAATTATGGTAAATTATGCTTTATTATGCAATCAAATTAGTGAATGAGTTTTGGCAAAAAAAAGAAGCTAATTTCATTTAATTATTGCTTATAAAATATCCTTGTAAATTTGAACCTGGATTATTAAAAAAAAAAAAAATGCTTTCTGACCCTGTAGTGGGTTGAGCCTTGTCATCTCCAGAGGGGTTGAAGTTACCATGGTTGCAATTAGTCTTGTGTTGGTCCTGATGCTATGGTTACTAACAGTCCTGTGTTTGTCCAGGTGTGGGTCCAGGGGTGCTAAACAGGCATCTGAGTCAGGAGGACCCTGCTCTGGTATCTGAACTCTCTCCTTCCCACTTCCCCAAACTCCCAGTTGCACCTATTTCCTGCCCTCATTTCCTCCCCCTCTCCTCTCCCACAAACCTGCCCGCGACTCTCCTCGACCAGCTGGTTCCCGACTCTCGCAAATCCCACTCGACCTCCACCTCGTCCTCCTGCTCCTCCGCTAACGAGGGCCTGCCGCCCCAGACCAATGCCGACTTTGAAGCGTTGCGATTCGCCATATCCCACTTTAAGGCGGAGCGCCAGGCGAGGGCTCAGAAGCTGCAGCAGCACGGGCGGGAAGGCGTAGCCAACGGCTGCCCCACCCCTCCCAGCGGACCACCCGAGGAAATCCAGCTCACCCCAGGGAGGAAGGCCTTAGAAGCCACTCTGGACTCCATCCACTCTGTGCTGGCGGCAGACGGGGGAGGGGCAGGGGAGCCCGGGGGCAGCGCCATGAGGGGAGCACATCCGACTGTTGGGGGAGTCCATGGAGGGGCATCACAGCCAGTGGGCGGAAAAGTTACAGTCCATAGTGAGATCAGCGTGAAGGCGGAGCCGTCGGCCATAACAACAATTGGCACCAAACTGAAAACCGAGTGTGAAGAGGGCGTGTGCTCGAGAGGTCTGGTCGACGCCGAACCCATCTGCAGTACCTTGCCTATGCCTATAGAGACCTGCACTCCAAGGTAGGACCGCTTTTGCTGTGTGTGTGTGTGTGTGTGTGTGTGTGTGTGTGTGTGTGTGTGTGTGTGTGTGTGTGTGTGTGTGTGTGTGTGTGTGTGTGTGTGTGTGTGTGTGTGTGTGTGTGTGTGTGTGTGTGTGTGTGGGATGAGCAATGATTAAACCAGTGATTCCCAAACTTTTTTTTTGTCAGCCCCCCCCTCCCTCTTTTGTAAAAAAAAATAAGCCCACGCACATGCTGTGACAGTTTTTGGTACTACTTGCACTTCAGTTACCATGTTATTTCTTTCCTTTTCTGGCGATCCGTCATGCAGAATAGGGCGTGTGGGTTTGAATAGCGCTAGTGCTGCGGTGCAATTTCGTGGAAACTTGTTCAATCCACCTGTACTTAACTGGAATGTGGGCCCAATGAACTTCAGCCCCGCTGGCCAGAAATTTGGCCGTTTGCACCATGGCCGAGCCAGTGAGTACATCCTTTTTGGTCATGTACTGTAGATGGTGTCATTAGTTACCTTGTTTGTTGGCAGCTTTTGTGTGCAACTCTTTTAGTTTGTTTCGCATGATTAGCTTTTCGCCGCGCTACAATACGTTAAATTCTCCCTTGCATCCCATCCCCCTGCGGCCCCCTGCTGTGTCCCTCAGTGCCTCATACCTTGGGAAACACTGGATTACATCATTGTTCATCTTTCCTATTGGATCGAACATATGATTTTTTTTTTCATATGCAAGGTCTAAATCTAGTCATGATATAAGTCATGCTAGCAGGTAAGTCTGCATCTTCCATCTGGTTAATGTTAACATGCTAACCACGCTAGCTAACCACACTAGCTAACAATGCTAGCTAACACAAGCGCCGCACAGCAGCAGTAGACTGTGGAGCATGGCCAGGCATCGCATCTGCAAGCCTCCTCATCGTTGCCCTGTTTTGTGTCGTCAAGGCAACAGGGAGGCCCGGAGCCTTCGTCGGGACAGGAGGAGGCCCCCCAAGCCTCCAAGATGACGGGGTTCATCACGACCCTAGGCCAGGACCCCCCCGGCCCCGCCCGCACGCCCGTCCACCCCTTCTACCAGTTCCCCCAGCAACCACGATTTCCACAACCCCGGTTCCACTCGGCTCTCCTCCCCCAGCCACCCGCCGCCATGCGCTACCCCCACAACCCCATGCTCGGGCCCCTCGCGGCCCTGGGGGGAATGAGGCATCTCCTGGGGCCCGGGGTGGTCTGGCCGGGGGGCCTACTCTGGAACTTCCAGCAAGCAGGGAGGGAGATGAACATCCCTAGCCTGATGGGAAACTTCCCTAACCCTGGAGTCCCCGGAGCAAACCAGTACAGACCTGGACCCAGAGGAGGGCGGTAGACTCACTGAAGGCCTGGAGGAGGGCGGTAGACCCAGTGAAGACCTGGTGGAGGGTGGTAGACTCCCTACTGGCCGGTTCATTCCCTGCTGCGTTGTGCTGAAGAAGAGGATTTGGGCGTTGAGAAGCGATGGGAGATGAAGCCATATTTATTTTACCATGGCAAGAGACAGATTTTTTAATTGACTAACTCCGTCCAGCTCCGTTGACTTAAGAGACCCTGTTGTACAAAGTCCTTATGTTTGCCTCGTGCTAGCACAGCGCTTCTAGCACGTTTATATTTAAATACTTTTTCTACAATCAACCTGCCATTCTCGGGCTGCGTACAGCAGGCCTTGGACACACCTGCTCTTCAATGGAACAGTTCTATTTTCTGAGGCAGAAAAGGGCCTTCCGGGTTCAATGTCTTCCAACAGTTGTTATTTTTCTGTGTTTGCTGGGCGTTCCCCGGAGGGCCCCTTGCCCCTCTTCATTTATCCATCTGCCAAGTAATTTAACACAACCAAGAGTTTGTTGGTTTGTTCCAAACTCGTCAACACAATGAAGAGCATCTTGGGGTCTGTGACGAACCCACTGTAACCAGTTAAAGACAAGCAGCTTCTTTTAACTGAAATCCTTTTATTTTTTTACTCATAAAGGTTATGTTTGTATTAAAACATTCTGATCAAACAGCTCATTCTGTGGCCTGTCTCATAAGGAAAACCATACTGAACACTTTTAATACAAGATTCTGGAACAAAATCTCCCTTACTTCTGTGCTCCCTCCATCTATTTATTTCTCCACCGTTGGGAAGTGCTGCCTTTCACGCACCTTTGATTGACAGGCATGATGGATTCCCGGATCCAATCACGTAAAAGCTTCACTTAGTGGTTAAATTAGATGGGACTGGTTTAAAATTGAAAATGCTCCATAAAGAGTCATCTGGAAACATGTTCTCGCAAAACACTTCATTCACTAAAAGCTGACCGCTGGCTATACCATTTTTAACGAATTAACCTCTAATAGCTCTTAAATCTTACCTACAGCCCGCGATGGACCAAAGGGATCTGCGATTTTCTCCTCATTGAGTTATCATGATTAAAAGGTTGAAAGGATTGAAAATGTTGCATGGAAATCTCTTAATTTACAATTTAATGGATCTATTTTCCCTCCTGGCTTCTTAGCCAAGCAGGTGACCAATCACTCTAAACTTACATTATGGAAATGGTGCAGCTGAACGAAGCTACAGCGTCTCAGTGATTCTGTCTAATCGTATAGTGAGTTCAACAAATACTCATAATATTATATAATACTCATATATTAAGTTGAAATTCAAGATTTATTATACAAATACTTTTATTATACATTCAGAGATCAGAGTACCAAGGGATGATCACTGGTAGACCTGGCAACCATGGTGAAAATGCATTGCTATCTGACTGTTAAAAGACTGGAAGTGCTCAAGCCCCCCCAGGGGATGGGTGTCAGCTGCGTTGTGATGTCACTGGGGGGAGGAGCCTCCCACTTGACTCCATCTCTTTCTGCTTCTGCAACAAACACTTCTCACAGAAAGGTAGATGGAGACGGAGAGAGGTAGGTAAGTAGTGGTAGACTTGGTTATTGATGTTCCAATTGAAGCACAAAGTACATAAAATAAAGGTGACTAACAAAATTGCTAGAATCCCATTGTTGGAACGGTGCAAAGAACACGGCAGGTCACATTGTTTTAATAGAGAAAAGCACATTCAGCACAAATGTATAGGGGTGAAATATTTCACCCACTTCAAGCAGGGCTTGTCTAATTTGGAACGTGCCGTTTTTTAGAGGCGGGTAAAGGTGGAGGGTGGGGGTGTGGCCCTGAGCAGCTTGAGGCCACGGTACCATGCGCTCGTGTTTACAATGGATGTATCGCAATGGCGAGGCGTGCATATCTTTTGGCCGTGTTCTGTAAATATTCTAGAACACTCCGGGTGCTCCGGCGGGAGTCCTGGAGCTCTTTATCTTAATAATATATTATACATAGATATCTATACATCATATAATATATATTATCACGGCCAAAAGCTTTGTGCGCCTCCAGACGACATTATGAATCTCAAACGAATGCGTCGGGTTCTCCGACGTCTCTGGTTCTTCCACTTGCACATCAATCGAAAGAAGAATGAACCGCGACATGGAGGAGAATGGGATTGTTGACCGCGTTCGTCTCCCGCCGGAGCCCCGCTGCCCGCTGCCGAGGCACCACCGCCTCGGCAGCGGGCAGCGCCGAGACACCACCGCCGCGATGGTGTCTCGGCGCTGCCTGCTGCCGAGGCACCACCGCCTCGGCAGCAGGCAGCACTGAGACACCACCGCCGCGATGGTGTCTCGGCAGCGGGGCTCCAGCGGGGGACAATCGCGGGCAACAATCCCTTTCTCCTCCATGTCGCAGTTCATGTACTTCAGGGAGTCAAAGCCAAAGTTCCTTTCCCCCAATTCCTTCTCAACCATGGCTGAGATAACCCCCACTACGAGTCTCGTTGTGGAAATGGACGTCGAGATGTCACCCGCCGTGTTATGCGCCATAACACCAACAGCAGAACGGTTATCCAAATAAAGAAGTGTACACCACTTGCAGTGTGTATTCATACGGTTCATCTACGTCACGTTTTCTGGAACGCCGCCATTAGCACGACCGATCTCGCCAAGTATGGCCGCCCACACCGCTCATCTGAATGTTAGAGAGAGACAGAGATATCTGGAAAAATCCATTTTAGGCTCCGATCCTTATTTGTTACCCCAAGGTTTTTTTAGTCCATTAGTAACGGCCTCACGCTTGCCTCAAATCAATTTTCATGACATATATATTTATTTAGTCCACAACCCCTCCCCATACAGTGGAGATATCTTGAAAGCGTTCAAGAGCACTGATGCCTACCAATATGCTGTGGCTGGATGGGTGAATGACGCTAAAGTGAGGCACTTGGCCACCAATAATCTTTATCTGATAATGGCAAAGTTAAGTACTATATATATGTGACTTCTTGTGAACAGTTTGTGGTGGGTTACTACTATCATTTCGCCGGGGACGCTTGGGACGAGTTTTCAAGATCAAGATTAATTTTGTACCCACAACAAAACACGATTTGAATTATTATGGATTATTTTGGACAGTGAATGAGGTATTAATACCAATACTCTTTGGCTGGGACGTTGTCAACATTGGGTATTTGGAGCAGAACATAGTGGGTCATATGTCAACGTTTTTTGTATGCATTTTATTCATTAGTAAGCTACATGGATATGCCATCTTTCAGAACCTTTCATTACCTGCACTAAAGAGGATAAAAGAGCGCATCCTCATTGTTTGATTGTGGTCGTAGGTGTTGTTGGTGCTGAGTTACCACTGAAACCAGTGGGTCAGTGGGTGGGATCGGTCGTCAAGATGGTAGCGCAAAGCTACAGTGACGTCACGTGAACCAAACGAATTACCTATTCACACGCACACACACACACACATACATGTGGCTCTCGCACGGTCATAGCTCATTGTCTCATTGGCTGGCCCAATTCTCTGGGCGGGCAAAGCAGAGAAAGGGGAGGTAACATGTCCCCGTTTGACGACATACGGGGAAAATTCCAAATTGGCGTGTCCGAGCTTTGTTTTTTCAGGGCAGAGCAGGATACCTAGTGCTCATTTTACACCTTACGCCATTCCTAGCTAATTGGGGAGCTAACCCTGTATTTCGGGCTTAAGGGTGGAAAGTGTAGCTTTGTGTGCTTGTGAGAAAAACCCACCTTCCGTAGAGCAGCAAGACTCAGTAGTATTTCTTTCTGACCGTGTGTGTTGGTAGGATGTGGGGTGGCTGCAAGATAAACACACCACACTTTAGCTAGCAATAGTAGGGATAGAGTCCCATGAGGAAACATCCTCAACTGAAGATACAGCAGGCATAGAGTTCCAGGAGGAAAGAAACTCAACTTTTAAAGTAACTACCAGGCGACACCATTCAGGGGTTCATTGCCGTTTCAAACCTCATGGGAGAAAATCTGCAGTGAGTGTTCTCCAATGGTAAAAATAAAATTGGCTCATTGGCTATATTCCAATTTTAATTTTCTATATAATTTGGTATTAGGGGTAATGATACAATGTACAAAAAAGAATAACTTTCTATTCCTGGCTAGAGAGGAAATGGGTGTCCTTCTTCGGCGTCTAATAAAACCAGTCCTTGTGTATGTTGTCCGTGCATGCGTGCGTGTTTGACCTGTGCCGTTGCGATCCAGTGGTTCAAGATGGATGATGTCAGCTGTTCGGACGTAGGGAAAGTAGTCCTGCTCGGGATGATGGGAGGAGGGGCCCGGTGGTCTGACAGCAGGAAGCCCCCTGAGGCATACATTACATAAGATGAGGTGTGTGTGTGTGTGTGTGTGTGTGTGTGTGTGTGTGTGTGTGTGTGTGTGTGTGTGTGTGTGTGTGTGTGTGTGTGTGTGTGTGTGTGTGTGTGTGTGTGTGTGTGTGTGTGTGTGTGTGTGTGTGTGTGTGTGTGTGTAGGACAGTGTCTGTACCTTGGAGTGTCTGTTCTCTCGGGCCTCGCCAACTCCTGGTACAGATCTCCTTTTCCTCGCTTCTTATTCCGTGTTGGTTCCTCTCCCTTAGCTCCCTGACCTCCTTTAGGTCCTCTGATGCTGACTGAATATACAAACACACATCAAGGACCTCTTCTGTATCGTCTTAGTGGCGTGTTGTTGTAGTGATGTGTTTTTATAGTAACGTTGGATTCTCACCACTGTGTTGCTTCAGCACTACATGGCCATGCGATCTTGGGAGCTCTCTGATTGGCTTCTCACTACTCAGTAGAACCTCCTGCTGGAAACACACACGCACACACACACACACACACACACACACACACACACACACTACTTTAAGCTGTGTAGGTCGTGTGTATGTGTCTGTGTCAGACCTTTCTCTCCCTTTAATGACCTGCTGTGGGATCTGCTCCACCTGCTCCTTCCTCTTCTCCTCCTCCTCCCTCCTCTTCTCCTCCTCTCTCTGCTCACGTTGTTCTGCTAGCTGAGCCTCGATCGCCCGCTGGTACAACAAATCACACATCACGACATCAACACCTCCTGATGACCCTCCTCCTCTCCTCCTCCTCCATCCCTCTCTCTCCTCCTCCTCCTCACCAGTTGATCCTGCTGTTTGCTTCTCCTCCTCTCTCTCTCCTCCATCTCTGCAGGGTCCAGGAGGGCTGTCATGGACCTCAGGAAACTACACACACACACATGTTTTTATGTCTGTTTGTATATACTGACCACTGTATATTTAGTGTGTGTGTATAGTGAGTTGTATAAAATGCATGTTTGTATCTTAATCATGTGTATCTCTGTGTGTTTGGTATGTAATGAATGTGTGTATTGTATGAATATTGTGTGTGTGTGTGTATGAATATAGTGTGTGTGTGTGTGTGTGTGTGCGAGAGAGTTAGAGACCTAGCTCTCTCTCCACAGCTGCTCGGCTCCTCCCCCCTCCGACCAGGGGGCGTGGCTGGAGCTCGGGGAGGGGACACTGGTGTGGCTGGTGATGGGGGAGGAGCTAGAGATTGGGGAGGGGTTAGAGCTTTGGGCGGAGCTTTCAGAGGGAGGTGCAAGATGTTCTGCTCCGCCTGCTCCTTCATCTTCCTCTGCTCCTCTGCCTCCTCTTCTCTCCTCTTCTCCTCCGCCTCCTCCTCCCTCCTCTTCTCCTCCTCTCTCTGCTCACGTTGTTCTGCTAGCTGAGCCTCGATCGCCCTCTGGTACAACAAATCACACATCCCGACATCAACACCTCCTGATGACCCTTCTCTCTCTCTCTCTCTCTCTCTCTCTCTCTCTCTCTCTCTCTCTCTCTCTCTCTCTCTCTCTCTCTCTCTTCCTCCTCACCAGTTGATCCTGCTGTTTGCTTCTCCTCCTCTCTCTCTCCTCCAGCTCTGCAGGGTCCAGGAGGGCTGTCATGGACCTCAGGAAACTACACACACACACCTTATTAGGTATTAGGAATATCTGTATAATTATAGTGCATAGTATGTTTATAATAAAATGTTATATTGTTTGTTTATAGTTAGTTTATAGTGAATGTGAGTGTGTAAAGAGTAAATATGTATACATTTATATTGTTTGAAAGTGAAGTGTATTGTATGTACTGGATATAGTCAGTGAATGTTTGTACATTTATATTGTGTTCATAGAGTTTTATAGGGTTTGTGTTTATATGTGAGACCTGGCTCTCCCTCCACAGCTGCTGGACTGCCCCTCTCTCCCTCGACCACGGGGCGTGGCTAGAGCTCGGGGAGGGGAAACGGGTGCGGCCAGGGATGGGGGCGGAGCTCTTGCTTGGGGAGGGGCTAGAGCTGGAGGCGGAGCTCTAAGAGGGAGGAGCAAGGGGTTGTTCTGCTCTGGCTGTAGAGACGGAAACAAATCTTTATTATACACAATAAACACAACTCTACCTCCATACACTATTAAAACCTAGATATTGCCTCTAGCACTAGCTAGATAGTACAGATACTACCTCTGGTACTACCTAGATACACAGTTACTATTTGCAACTACCTACCTAGATACTACCTCTGGTGTATTAACAGACCACGGGGGGGGAAATTAAGAGGCTAACCTCAGGAGTAAGGCTGACCTTAGAGGTAGAAGGAGAGAGGCTGACCTGGGTCTGGTCTGCAGACGGCTTCAGGACCTCCTCCTCATCTGAAAGACATCAACACGGCTGCTCATTGTTTAAGGGGCTGTCGATTTGTATCGCTAGATGGATGCTCATTGGCCACACCAGTGCTATACTACCATAATACTGTGATACAGGAAACTTCTTCAGCTATCTTCATTCAGCTATCAGAGTCTACTCTACCGGCATCCATCATCTGGATGTAGTGGTCTTAAGATGACAGCCCCTTCCACGGCCATATGGGAGGTGCTTACTGACCTGGGCTGAGGAACGTGCTGCTGGCAGTCGGCTCCTGGTTGGTCAGACGAGCCAAGCCCTCCCTCACACCTGCATCCCCATTGGCCAAAGCCTCTGTCTGTCTTGTCCTGCCATTGGCAGGTGTCTTAGTTGTCCTATTGGAGGATGGAACGCGTGGGGGGGGTCTGTAGCGCTCTGGTACAGACAACACCTTACACACACACAAATTCTCTGATTCAATTTGCAGACTAACACAGTCTACAGTTAAATACAGTACAGAAATAGTACTACTACAGGACTGACATAGTACCACAATACTAACACAGTGCTTACATAGCACTGTACTGTACGAGCACAGTACTGATCTTGGATCCATCAATCCGACTATGTTATAGCAGAGCTTCTGGGCTAAGACGGAACAGAACCCGGGCCGTGTTCTGTGCCGTAAACCTGAACGGGCAAAGGTAAACCTTGGAGCTACCAAAGGAAACTAATTTGAAGATGAAGTAGACTTAGCTTTCAGAAGGGGATTTTTCTACAGTTGCCAGTCTACACTTGTTCATTTTAAACATTTACGGACATTTTTTGATGGCTGCAGGCCAAGTTTGTATGCACGGTTAATAGCCAATTAGGTGCTTATATATGCCCGGCTTCCAGCGACATGATTGTTTGAAATAAATATGAAGTGAAAGAATAAAAAATAAAATCCATTTATCAAGATTTCAATTTTTCTGCCATCAGATTTTGGATTATTAATCTCAAATCAGATTTGAGATTAATTAGTGCTGTAAAATTGTACAGTACTTCTTACATGTCATTACTACAGTACTAACATACTTCTATTACAGTAATAAATTAGCAGTAACATGGTATTACTACAGCACCAACATAGTACTAACATGGTCCTACTACTAAAGCTCTAACGTAGAACTAACATGGTACTACTACAGTACTACTAAAGTACTAACACAGTACATACTGACACAGCTCTGCTCTTGCCCACTGTCGTGTGATTGGCAGGTGTCTTTGAGGAGTTGCGTGATGTCACGGTGCTCCGTCGGGTGGAGGAGGAGGCGAGAGGGGCAGAGGAGGTTAGCGGGCCCTTCGGCCTTCTGGGTAATCCAGGCCTATAGAGCTGTTGGTCAGACAACACAGTCAGAAACGGCAATGTACGGTGACGGCCATCTTGGCTCAAGGGTCTTATGCCATGTTCCAATTGGTTAACTAAATAGTTCACTCATTTAGTGTATGAATCTGGTTCCCCTTATAGTGCAAAATATAAAGGGCCGTCTGGGTGATCAAACCAACGTGGACTCCCTGGCTTCCCTTAAAGATCTGTTACCAATATAATTAGTCAGAATTCCATCCATCTGCCAAAGAGCATTAATCTTGAATGTGCTCTCGCCCCCTATTTGAATATCAGTGCTATAGCACTTTAGTCTTTTGGAATCAATGTGTTTTATTCATTATGGAGTTGTGTACTTAATGTTATCTGGAAGACTAAAGGCTCTAAAGTCCACCAGACTGCATTCATCTACCTTCCCAACATTTCAAGACTTCACCCATCCCTGTCTCAGTCCAGCACCCAATGATAGGTCCATGTATTCGTCACTTGCCGGTTCAACTACTGTAACTCTATTGTCTCTGGCCTCGCCACTAAACTTCTCAACAGTCTTCAAATCATCCAGAACTCGACTGCCCAGATTATTAACCGCACCAGATCATCCGACCACATCAACCCCGTTGTCATCCAACCACACTGGCTCCCTGTCTAAAATCAGGTTGACTTAAAAATCTTCTGCTCACCTACAAAGCCCTCCACAACCTCTCCCCAACAGATTTGTATTAAAGCCAGGAGAGACGCTGGCGATGAATGACACATACTGTCATCCAACGCAGTCAGCTTGTTTTTTTGACTAATTCATGTCACACCGAGATAATCATCTGCACTTGATTTGTTTCAAAATTGTCTCACTTACTTGTTTCATAAATATTGTAGTTTAGAGTGTTCACTTTGTACGGCTAAACCTTGTGCGATCTACCCCAGTGTAATTCGGGACTCGTTAGGGTGGTGTGTGTGGACGTTTGGAGCGATTGATCCAGCGGTTGATGATGGCCCCGTCCGAGTGAGGGTTCTCGGATACTAATACATTTAAACTGTATATATACACCGTTAATAAATTATATTTCTATAGGGTTGTAAAGGGTTAATATTAACGTTCTAGATTACATTCTATATGGTTTAGACCGTTTATTAAATAATGTGTCTATAGATTGTCTTACCTTGTTTATCCCAGATGTCTCCCCTGTGGAGAACAATTTGACAGTGAGTTATGGTCTCCGGAAGTAACTTTTTACCAACTTATTTACCACTGGTTACTTGTTGTGATTGGTTGATGTCTCACCGCGATGCAGTAATACGAGCTGTGGCTTTCCATTCTCGAGGTGGAGCAGCAACCCATCTCTGTTCACAAAGAGAGCAATACAATCAACCACTTACCTCAGCAAGACTGCTCTTACTGTTTATTTCCTCTAAGGCCTAAAAAAAATGTTTTGTTTGGTTCCGGTTTCCGACCGACCCTGTCAATTTATGTGCAACCCAAATTATTTTATGAGCTTATTATTGATGCTAACTATAATTACGTTTTGGTACAGCACCTCTTCATTCTATACAAGGATGAACGAATTTTCTCGTTTTTAAATGAAAACAACCTACCTATCATTCGCCGCCGCTGGAAAAAATAAAATAAAAAAATAAAATAAATTCCCTACCTACCCACGACCTCAACTGACAACCAACAGGAACCAAACTTTTTTTTTTTTAGGCCTAACCTCTATCCTCATCTGGTCTGCTCACTGTCCCCTTCCTCTTATCTCATCTAGTCTGCTCACTGTCTCCTACCTCTACTCTAGTCTGCTCACTGTCTCCTTCCTCTAATCTCATCTAGTCTGCTCACTGTCTCCTTCCTCTACTCTCCTCTAGTCTGCTCACTGTCTCCTTCCTCTAATCTCATCTAGTCTTCTCACTGTCCTCCTTCCTCTACTCTCCTCTAGTCTGCTCACTGTCTTCCTTCCTCTACTCTCCTCTAGTCTGCTCACTGTCTTCCTTCCTCTATCTGCCAGCACCATTCACAACCACTTTATTTATCCCCAGGAAATTGAAAATACTACTAACAAAAATAGACAATAAAAAATAGGTACAAATATGAAAAGAAACAGTAAGATACAGTATGAATAAAATAAACATGGCATTTTGGGGAAAATACATGATAAATAACATTTACATACAATATAAATATATATGTACCTTAATATGTAATTAAACCGCGGCTGGGATATTTGCCGATTGAGTCAAGTTTAGGCTTCATGATGAAGACGTCCGCAGTGCAGTACAGCTTGACACGTCTTAACGAATCGGATTAAGATGTTTAAACCTTTATGGCCTCAAGCCCATGGTTTAAATATCTTTACGTTAAACCTTTTTATCGCAATTGGCAGTTACGCTTAAGGTTCTATCGCTCTTACTAACACTTACTCACCCGAGGTTCATGTTTGCAGCAGATGCAGATCTGTGTTGCAGACTATGGAGTCCTAATATATCAAACTAAACAATATAAAACAAACCTGCTTCTCGGGACACAAAACAAATAACTGTCATCACGTTTCTCCTCCAGTGTTTGTTTACATCGGTTGTCGCCGACGACAAGTAACCGCTTATCTGATTGGTTACGCCACTTAGTAACTGACACAAATGTCCAATCATTACCAGTTTTACATCGTGCGAAGAAGTTTATCGTCTCCATTTGCGTCAACCATGCGGCTGTCCGGTAGGGGGCAGCAGAGGCTAACAGCTAGCTGTAGCGCTGAGGCTCTGAGGCTAACAGCTAGCTGTAGTACTTGGAGCTGTCCTGTAGCACCGTTAGCTCCGACCGTTAGCTCTTCCATTCACTGCATGGATCGGCTCTGATGTTTTTGCAGCCAGTTATGAGGCAGCTTAGCCTGGCTGGGATAGGACAGCTGTCCGGTTGACCACACACACCCTGACCGACCTCCTCGCCTCATCCCAGACAGTGAGCGGCGGAGGAGACGGTAAGTGGCCATTTGGACGGTTAGTGACTGCGTAACGACAAACCGTCACATTAGCAGAGCTACTAGTGTTAGCTTTCAGAGCTAACTAGACAGGGATCATATGTTAGTAAACGCACGTTTAAATACAGAGATGGACATCCAGTACAGACTTCCACGTATCTGCGAGGGTTGAAAAAAACTAATGGTTACTGAGTCGGTTTGGTCCAGAGACCAATTGGTTAATGTTAGGTAAGCCAGGGTGATCTGGCTAGCTGTCAGGCTAAGGTCAAGCAGCTAGCCATATAGTTCCATGGTAGCCTGGGGGTTTCGGGAGCTGTGCAGTGCAGTCAGCCTTGCTGCTGAAAGGGGGAGCCCGGGCTAGAGGAGTTTAGTACAGTCAGCCCTGATGCTGTCAGGTCGCCCTGTCTAGAGGAGTACAGCGCAGTCAGCCTTGATGCTGCAATGGGCAGCCCGGGCTAGAGGAGTGAAGTGCAGTCAGCCCTGATGCTGTCAGGTGAGCCGGGCTAGAGAAGTGTAATGCGGTCAGCCCTGATGCTGTCAGGTGGCCCGGGCTAGAGGAATGTAGTGCCGTCAGCCCTGATGCTGTCAGGTGGCCCGGGCTGGAGGAGTTTACAGTCAGCCCTGATGCTGGCAGGTGGCCCGGGCTAGAGGAGTGTAGTGCAGCCAGTAAGCCCTGACGCTGTCAGGTAAGGTAGCCCGGGCTAGAGGAGTGTAGCGCAGTCAGCCCTGATGCTGTCATGTGGCCCGGGCTAGAGGAGTGAAGTGCAGTCAGTTCTGACGCTGTCAGGTAGCCTGGGCTAGAGGAATGCTGTGTGTTGAAAGTGGTCAGAGTTTTAAACGCTTCTGGCCAGATTGGACCTAAAATGTATAGGAATTACACAAATCTGCGGGCTCATGTTTATTTTGCTCTGGCATATGTGTCTGGTCCCCCGTGTGTGCAGACAGATTTGAGGCAGATCTGGCCTGGCTCGTGCCAATGCAAACCGTTATCTAATATGGGGATTGTTTTATAAGATGACTACACAGAGGAGCGTCCTATGGAACCACCGTTGAAGAATTTTCAAAAACAACAAAGATGGCCGCCAGTGATGGTCACATGTTTCGTTGCTCTGATTGGTTTTAGGGCTATCCAATTGCGCACTGAGGCCTTTTGGTCTGGGGACGATAACCCCTCGAAAATGAACTTTGCGGTTCCTGACTGATACCCATTTACGAATTGGTCTTGCAATTGTCAGGCTACCTGAAAGCGTTCTTCGAACGTGCGCTCAGTCCTGGTTCTGCGCTATAATCACAGCCCAATGGTTCGGTCTCAGACTCATATTCTGACTAGAATTATGAGTATGACATCGCCAGGCTAGGTAGAAGCACTAACACTACTACAAATACTACTACTTCTGCTACAACTACTCCTACTTGGGTCATTTAGCAGATGTTATTATTGATAATACATGCATGTCATTAAAGAGCAGGTAGTGTAAGGGCGTCTTGCTCTATGATGCCTACAGGTAGACTGTGGACATTGGGGGTGGACCCAGGACCTTTCAGCTAGGAGTCCACTTATCACTACTAGACCATCCTGTCCCTTATCAAGTTCTGAATGATGGTCAGTAATCCGGTCTGGTTCTGGGAGTGGTCCAGTTCAGGCTGAGCCAGTCTAAGTAGGTAGGTAGTCTGGGTCCTCGGGTGGTCTCGGACGAGGGGATTACCAGTTTTATGGCTTACTCTGAATAGATGATGATGTTGAGTGGTTAGTGTATAGCTAGTTGGACTAATGGCGTGGGTTCGTATACACTCTGGGGGGCACCTGGCTTCCACTAACTTCCATAGGGCCTAAAAAAAAAGAAGAAAAGTCCCCAGGGGACTTTTCTTGAAACTGCCTGGGGGTTCTTAGGACTGTATCTCTTCCTGACTCTTGCAATGTGGGATATATATCGAGACCATCTAATAGACTATAATCATCGTAATTTTTTGGATTAATTTATATCCTAATTTATAATCTGAACTAGTAACTAAAGCCTTAGATTGTGGTCCATCATATTAATTTACTATTTTTAACAGCCTTTTATCATAGTATATCATGTTAACTAACTAGTAAGGACTAGGGCCCGACCGATATTGATTTTTGAGCGCCGATGCCGATGCCGATTATTTTCAGAGAAAAATTACGATTACGATTTAATCGGCCGATTAAAAACGAAACAAAAAAAAGCATATAAAACACAGTTTTTGATACCTTAAATATACTTTAAACACTTTTGACGAATATGTGAATTGAATGCAGAACCTTTGAGTGTTTTAGAATACATTTACAGTCAATGAGTGTAATGTAAAATGTAAAATAAATAAATAACTCCCAATGTGCTGCGCTCGTGAGAAGTGACTAACACGTGCGTGCTGAGCAGTATGGTCTCACCGTTAGAGTCTACAGTATAACAAATTAACATGGCCTGGGACCTAAAGAAAAACAGGCACAACATGCTCAAACAACGCGTCTTGTGTACATTGGTGAGGTGAGTGCGCAGCTGCCTGAGTGAGCGTGCTTTCATGTTGTACGATAAAATTCAATCTCCTCTTTTTACTCCAGCTAAAGTTGTTAGTTAGCAAGGCCAGTAGGAGCGCAATCTGCAGGATACTAAGCGCAATAACCTTTCTAAAAAAAAAATAAAAATTAAAAATAAAAATCGGTTGTAATCAACGTCTTTTTGGCAGATGTTGATTATTTTCAAAAAGGCTATAATCGGCCGATTAAATCGGCAGGCCGATGCGATGAATCGGTCGGGCCCTAGTAAGGACAGCCTTATATCATAGTCTAACATTGTAACCAGTTAAAACTGCCTTACAAAGTCTATCATTATAACCAGTGAGAATAGCCACATATATATAATTATTTATAACAGCTGAATATCATATATCACATTAATTAAGGCTAAATAACAGCGGTATATTATTATTATAATTATTATTATTATATAGAATTACTATGATTATAAATTGTAGATGATATATATATATATATATATATATATATATATATACAGTGTTTCCCACAGAAATTTTGGAGACTATGGGGGGGGGGGGGGGGGGGGTATGGAGCGATTGTTGACCGGGGGGGGGGTATGGAGCGATTGTTGACGGGGGGGGGGGGGGGGGGGTTGTATGTCTTCAAACTTCGTCTGAGCAAAAAAAAATTATTATAATAATAATAATAATTCATGTGCACGCAGAGACTATGGCGGCCGAAATTAGACTATGGCGGGGCGCCATAGTCTCGTCGATGTGTGGGAAACACTGTATATATATTATATATATATCATCTACAATTTATAATCATAATAATTCTATATTATAATATACTTCTGTTATTGCTTATAACAGCCTCATATCATAGTCTCTCATATTAACTCGCTAGTAATAACAGCCTTATATCACAGTCTTTCAAATTAACTAACAAGTAATAAAAGACTTATCTCTCATAATTACTATTTACAACTTTATATCTTAGTCTATCATATTAACTATTAATAACAGCCTTATATCATAGTCAATCATATAAACTAAATAGTTCGAACATAGTTAGAGGGAGTCCCAGTTTTTATCAAGCCTTGGGTCGTGGCTTCTATTCGTAACTTCAAATTGTCAAGTAAATCATGATTTCTGCAGCTTATACTGGACACACAGCATCTTGGATAGGAGATGAATGTGCATGTTACTGGCTAGCAGGACAGCTAGCCGTCTGCTACCCACCTAGCAGCTACTGATGAGGTTGTCAGTACTACTGTAAGCTGATGGCTGGGGAGGTCAAGGACTGTCTGGCAGAACATGATTAACGATTAGCTTGTTGTTGTTGAGAGTGGTCATGGGTAGGAAAGACTTGAACCTATCCTCTCAGGTGTGACGTCCATTCAGCGCTTCTCATTGGTCAGTTTCCGTACTCCTACCCAGGTAGCTACTCAAAACAGTCACTACTAGCCGTTATTCCCCTGGCTCTCTTTGTTAAATATTGTTATTGTAGGTATATAATATATATTATATTCATAATGTCAGGTGTTTACTTTTTAGCTATAGGTTCCCTTTTGAATATTTTTTTCATAGTATCTTTAGTTTACATTGTAGTTAAATATTTTTGGGATTAAGTGCTGTGAAATAGAAAATAGAAAATCCTTCTGTCTTCACCTGGGAGATCATGTAATGTGAGCATAGCTACTTTGTTGTGGTACAAATATTTAATATACCTATGACTTTTTTCAATTCATTAGCACCTGCATTCTTTTTTGTTCAGTATATTAAATGTTTACTATACATTAGTACAGCAAAGAAAATCTAAACTTTAGTATATTAAAATGTTTTTGTTATACTTAAATTCATTAATTTTGTCTACCCATACAAATGTTCTATACTTAAGTCTATAAAATGTTTCTACAGTTTAGCATGAATAAAAGTTTTTTTACTTTGGTATACTGTGTATATATCTTTTCTATACTACAGTAAAGCAAATGTTTTACCCTGAATAGTATAAATCTTTTCTATACTTAAGAATATCATTATTTTTTGGTAAAAAATGGTAGTGTTAAGGTTTAATGTGGTTGTTTATTATGCTGGTTCAATGTAGCTTAATAAGGTATTTTAACAAGTTGTATCTTTTCTCTCCAGGTAGTCCAGACTCAGCCTGGTAAACGACTCCCCACCTTTCCATCGTGATTTGTCGCCCGTGCTGTCGTGCAGTGGATTGGCGCGCCTTGATAGAAGGCTGGGGGAGGTGGCCGTCGGGCTGGCTCCGCCTCCGCCCGGGGCCAGCGTGCGTTCCCAGCAGGCTGTGGTGCCGTGTTCCCCCCCCTCCCCCCCACCGCGGACCAGAGCTAACGCCCAGGGTAGCTACATCTCAGCATTACAGCACAGTATGCCAGAGCTAATGGCCTGGGTAGCCAACACCTAACATCTTCAATGTCTGCCTCAGCTAAGGCCCAGGGTAGCTAACACTTAAGGCCAATTTCCACCAGAACCGTCACGGAAGCGGCACGGCAGCGAAGTGCCTGTGTTCCTTACTGCAATCCCCACTGAAAGCGGTACAGGCAAATTCCGGCTGATGGCTCAAGACGTGCATAGTTATAATAGGCCTATATGAATTATAAAAATTATGATGATTAGAATGATTCATACAATATTATTCACGAGTTCACGATATTCAATCCCTAAACATCAATATTATAACCCATTAAATACAATGCAAGTATCGTTAACAAAGTGCCGGTTTGGGAAGGGCTCCATGCCGTGCCGTGACCGTATCCAGTGGAATAGCCTACATTGACTATAATGGTTCCTATTATTTTCGGCGACCGTTTTACTACCGTGGCGCTTCCGTGCTGGTTCTGGTGGAATTTTGCCTTTAGCATCTGAACAGAGTCTGCTAATGCTAATGCCCAGGGTAGCTCACACATACCATCTGAACAGCGTCTGCTAGAGCCAACACCCAAGGTTGCTCAGGTTTAGCATCTGTGGGTGGGTGTGTGTGTGTAACTGCTTACACTCCCTGTCTCTCAGCAGGAGGTGCAGTGCGTGCAGGAGCCATGTGCCTCCCTCAGGCCAACAACATGGAGACCAAGCTGCAGGGGGGTGGGGCTTCACTGGGGGGCGGGGCTGCTCTGGCACCAAGAGGAGGGGTTTCCCTGGAGCCCTTTGTCCATCAGGTAGTACAAGATTATCAAAAATGGGTAATCTAGGCATTAGGCAATGATATATCGTAATATAGGCAATATAGTATCATATAAAATAGGATATTAAGGTCGTATAGTATTATCCAAGCAGCTTGTTAAACAGTAGTTCAGATGACTGAAAATCATCAGAAGATTGGACTTAAAATAGAGGTAAAATTAAATTAACACCCCAAGAAATTTGAATTCACTCACAAACTTAATCGCTCACCATCTACAAGTATTTGAGGGTCACTAGAAGGTCTAAAGAATGTGTGACCTAAGCCGTTGAACTGGTGAGCTTATACAAAACATCTGCTTTGCTTCTGCCATGTACAAATAAAACGGTGTTGTCAGCGAAATAAGGGCTTCAGGACAAAACATGGAGAGTCGTTGATTTAAAGACTGAACTGAATAGGAGTGGACCAAGAATAGGTCCTTGCTGTCCACCAGTCGCCACTTGGATTTGGATGGATAATAATTTATGGGAACTGATTAAGCCCGGTTAGTATTGTATGATTCCACACATTTCCCTGCACAATGAGAGCAGTTCAATTTGGATAGCTTAGAAAGGCTTACAAAGATCTTTTTGGTTGACAGTGTTTTCCTCTGACCAAAAAACAACCTAAACCATCACCCAAATCGCGTATCTCTGAAAAGAGACAATAAGCTGTGTTTGTTGAGGGTTTGGCGACAAAGCCAAATTGCACAGGGTGGAGGGACGCAGCTGTTACTGAGAAGGGAGATGATATGCTCAGCTACCCTGTTCTCGTCAGCCTTGGATGCTGTCGGGCGAATGCTGATTGGCCTAAAAATACATATGGAAAGTGGGTCAGCAGATTCAAAGATTGGAGTGACAATAGCACATTCCCAGGCATTTGGGAACTGCCCAAGGGGTGTACAGAATTTAATGATAGAAGTAATTGGGTTAGCTAGTGCCATGTAAGAGCACTGATGTTTCCATCCCAAACCCATCTTATGCTCTTAAAGGCTTGCGGGACCTGATGATTTTCATGAATTATGGCTCAGAAATGTTTTAGTATAGTTGCTTGGTACACTCTATCCTGGTTAACTGAGAATCCCTGGGTAGTATCAGCCACATAGTCTACAAAGAAGTGATTTGAAGGCCTCTGCTTTCTATCCATAAGGTTTCCATTTAGGTTCTAATCAAGCATTTTTGTAGTGGTGGTCTAGTGGGGGACCACCACTAGGTGGTGCCCCATATTTTAGTTTCTGTTGTAAAAAAGTTTCCTTCGACCTTATAATCTCCTTATCTTATTCCTTATCCCAGCATAAAGAGTTGTGTCGTGTTGGGGTTTTCTTTTGATGGCAGTTTAAAAAAGCAAGGTCCTGCTCTTTCATCCATTTTAAATGGTCATAATTTATCCAAGACAGACCATGATTTTTTTGCCCTGGGTTTAACCCTTTGTTAACCAGAAGAGTTTAACTATGGTGGGGTATAAGTTCTAAAACAAAATGATGTGAACTAAATCTTTGCAAGCAAACATAACTGTGTGTGTCTGTGTGTTTGTAGGTAGGCGGTCACACCAGCATGATGCGCTACGATGACCACACGGTGTGTAAACCTCTGATCAGCAGAGAGCAGCGCTTCTACGAGTCCCTTCCACCCGAGATGAAAGAGTTCACCCCCGAATACAAAGGTGTGTGTACATATAAAAACCGAATATATTCTACTAATGAGTCTGACATGTTCCACTAAAAACATGTCCTTCTAGTAACGTGTTCCGCTCCCTACATCACCGCCGCTGTGCTGCAGGCGTGGTGCTGGTGTGTTTCGAAGGGGACTCTGATGGCTACATCAACCTGGTGGCCTACCCCTACGTGGAGAGTTGTTCAGAGGGGGCGGGGGAGCACGAGGAGAGGGAGTTCCCCGAGAGGGAGCAGCCCAGGAGGAAACAGTCCCGCCGCAGCCTCCACCGCTCCTCCTCCTCTGCCGAATACAAGGACGAGCGGGCAGACCGGAGGGAGGTGCTGGAGAGCGACTCCACCGAGAGGTGAGGGCCCATGTGCATTGAGCGACTTTATGGTTTATTTCATTTGACCAGGTTAATCCTATAAGATTAAAGGGCAGTGCAGTACCCAGTAGTATGTACTTAAGTAAGCTAACCGGCAGGTTCTCCCAGGGAGAGGGGACAGACGACAAAGGCCTTCAGACCCGAGGATGCAATCTTGAGGATGCTATCATGAGGGAGTGAGCATGAGGATGCTAGAATGAGGGTGTGTTGGCATAAGGATGTTGGCTTGCGGATGCTTGCTTGCCGGCGTTAGCTTTAGAGTGTAATGCATGCCGGAGGTTGTTAAATGGGTGGTGTTCACTTGAGGATGATAGCTTGAATACGTAAGCATGAGAGTTTTAGTATCCATGTGTACCTCCCTGGTTGGATCCCAACACTTCAAGATATAACAATATGAACTAGCTAATTTATTTGACAATTTAAGTGCTTTCTTTCATATTTGAACATGTTTAATATAACATTGCAACGTGGGGTCTGTGCACCCTGGTCCTGGCCCAGCTCCAGGGGGTGGTCTTCAGGTTGTATCTGATCGGGTCTCCCTGTCTTCCCAGCCTGGCGGACCTCAAGAGCCCGAGGCTGGAGCTCCACATCCACTCTGAAGTTCCCTTCCAGATGCTGGACGGGAACAGCGGCCTGGGCTCAGAGAAGATCAGCCACAACCCCTGGAGCCTGCGCTGCCACAAGCAGCAGCTCAGCCGCATGCGCTCCCAGTCCAAGGACCGAAGGCTGTACAGTATCCTGGCTGTAGAACCGCCTAGCCCGTAGCTCTAACCACAACCCTTACCCTTACCCCAGTAGAACCACTACATAACCCTAACCTGTAACCACTTTCTAAGCTTAACTTAATGATCTCTTGAAATTAGTGTTTGTTTATATCTTTAGCTATTCATTGATCAGGTCTCTTCTTTATTTAAGTGCTTGCAAAGCACAATATCTCTATAAACAGACATCTACATTTCTTAGAGCATTTATCGCGCAACGCAGAGGGCTTAACAATGGAAGCGGGAACAAGAAAAGAGTCATGGGAGAGCTTCCTGCGTTGGTGTCAGAGACCTGCTGTTGCCACGACGACCACCTTGTTGTTCCTCAGCGCTCCCCAGAGTTCCTGCTGCTGGAGAACGTGGTGCACCACTTCCTGTACCCCTGCATCCTGGACCTGAAGATGGGGACGCGGCAGCACGGGGACGACGCCTCAGAGGAGAAGGCTGCCCGACAGATGAGGAAGTGTCAGCAGAGCACCTCCGCCAGCCTCGGGGTCCGGCTCTGTGGCATGCAGGTACGAGCTAGTACTACAGTACTACTACCACTACTAATGATAATACCGCTATGGTGCTACTTCTACTAATACTTCTACTAACTTCAACCAGCCTTGAGGTCCAGCTGTATTGCATGCAAATACTACCTAATACTATAGTACTACTATCATTGTACTATATCTCTAGCTGGATACGTACACACACTCACTCATACTGTACTACTACGGCTATGTGCAGTACCACAGACCTATAGTACTATATGTCTATCTCCTGGTGTACCAGGTGGCTATGTGCAGGTACTACCTAGTACCAGATATTCCGTGTCGGTCTCAAGGTGTACCAGGTGGCTATGTGCAGGTACTACCTAGTACCAGAGTCCTATAGTACTATATCTCTGCCCCCTGGTGGCCATAGGGGGGTACTACCAACCGCAGCACTAAGCACTATATCTCCGTCTCCAGGTGTACCAGGTGGATACGGGCCACTACCTGTGTAGGAACAAGTACTACGGCCGCAGCCTGACCATGGAGGGCTTCCGCCACGCCCTGTACCAGTACATGCACAACGGACTGGGCCTCCGGCGCGACCTATTTGAACCAATCCTCAGCAAGCTGGGCAGCCTGAAGGCGGTGCTAGAGGGGCAGACGTCCTACCGCTTCTACTCCTCGTCGCTGCTCATCATCTACGAGGGGAAGGTGAGTCCTGCTCCACAACTACTAAACCACAACATTAATATGTCGTCTTTACCTGATCTTATCTTCAACTAATATTTTAGCGATACATAATATCTCTCCAACATTACTTAACATAACTTAGTGTACTTAAAGCCAGGGTAGGCGACTTTGATGGAACCAGCCAGAGTGAGCTAGATTTTGAAAGGAACAAACAAAACAATCTTACCCCTCCCTTCAGGCCTCCCTCCAAAGCAACTCCCCCAAAACCAATGACTAGCTTGCTTGCTTTAGCAAGACAGGTACCGGATTGTTCTCTTCAGTCAGAGCATTGGATTTATTGATTGCTGTCAAGATTTACGGAGAATTTCAACAAATGACACAAAATGGCTCTGGCTTTGATATGTCATTATTAACAGGTATCTCATTTTGACTTAATATTTCATAATTAGTTAATATCTCATTATAAATTTAGATTTCATAATTCGTTAATATATCATCATAACTGAATAAATCCTCATAACTTAAATTACTATTATTAACAAATATCATCGTTAACTAATATCTCATCATAAAAGTAGCAAATGTCAACCTGACAGGCTCAGATTATATTCTTACATTATGGAAAGGATCCCTATAGAGCAGGGGTGCCCAACCAGTCGATCGCGGTCTACCAGTAGATCGCCGACAGATCCCAAGTCGATCGCGAAGGGGTGAAGAAAAAAAAAAAAAAAAAAATTTTTTTTTTTTTTTAATGAAATTAAATTTGCGCGGTAGCATATACGCGCGGTAGCGCATGTGCTGTTAACAGCAGTTGAAAGCCGTCAACAGTAGTTACACACTCCTAAACGTTGGCATGGCTGAGGGGAAACAAGCTAAGACCTACCATTTTCACCCTGAGTGGGAGGAAGATTATTGATTATCGTTGAGAAGGTGCCGTGCGCAGACGGAATGAAACCCCCATTGAAGTCTGTAGGTTCACGATACAACCCCCCCCCCCCCCCCCCCCCCCCCCCCCCGTCAACAACACCCCCCCCCCCCCCCCCCCCCCCGCTTGAAGGTAGGTTTGCTGGTAGATCTCGGGAGGTTGGCTACTTGAAAAGTAGATCTTGGGTCAAAAAAGGTTGGGCACCCCTGCTATAGAGAAATACAACTTTTCATTCCCAGTCGTTTGATCCCTCCGAAATCGAAGTGTTGTTACAGGAAATATCCCTATTGTCATTCCAATAGGGACAAATAAAAACATTGTTGTCCACATAAGTCACTGAGACCCAATATGATTGGGAAAAGTAGGCTCCAGGTTGCAAATTTTAACGTTATCCTTTAATTTCTTATCATTACTCGTTACCATCGCGTCGTTACCTAATCCACAAATCATTGATTTTGCTTGTTAGGAAGCCGAAGGCACGGCAGTGCCCCTCACTGAGCAGCATAAGGTTCCACAACCTCCCCCGGATGCACATCGTGGCCCCTGGCCCCAACCTCCTCCAGACTCACAGAGTGGCCCCTGGCCTCAACCTCCTCCAGACTCACAGAGTGGCCCCTGGCCCCAACCTCCTCCAGACTTGCAGAGTGGCCCCTGGCCCCAACCTCCTCCAGACACACATAGTGGCCCCTGGCCTCAACCTCCTACAGACACACATAGTGGCCCCTGGCCTCAACCTCCTCCAGACTCACAGAGTGGCCCCTGGCCCCAACCTCCTGCAGACACACACAGTCCCCCCTGGCCCCAACCACCTACAGACACACACAGTCCCTCCTGGCCCCAACCTCTTCCAGAACCACACAGTAACCCCTGGCCCCAACCACCTCCAGAACCACACATTGGCACCAAGGTTCCACCTCCGTCAGACCCAAACAGTGCTCCCTGGCCCCAACCTCCGCCAGAGCCACACATTGGCCTCAAGGTTCAACGTCCATCAGACCCAAACAGTGGTACCTGGCCCCAACCTCCGCCAGAGCCACACATTGGCACCCGGGCTCAACCTCCAGAGCACGGCCAACCGCAGATCTCTTCCGGTCAGGGGGACATCTCCATGACGACAAAACCGGGGGTGGGGCCAGGGACGAGATTACCGACAGAGGGGATAACCTCACTGCCTCCCCCTACTCAGATAGTCCCCCTCACAGCCTCAAACTGTAACGCCCCTCCACCCAGCCACACCTCCACTGCACCGCGCCCAGAAGCCCCTCCCCCAAGCCACCCCGTGCCCACACTGCGCCCAGAAGCCCCTCCGCCCAGCCACCCGTGCTCCACACCGCACCCAGAAGCCGTTCCCACAAGCCACCCCTGCCCCGCAACGTGTCCCGAAGCCCCTCCCCCCAGCCACTCCTCCCCTGCCCCCCGCCCAGACGCCGCTGCCCCCCTGGTAGACCTGCGTATGATAGACTTCGCTCACTCCACCTTCAAGGGTTTCCGTGACGACACGGCGGTGCACGACGGGCCGGACCGCGGCTACGTGCTGGGACTGGAGAGTCTGGTCCACATCCTGGAGGACCTGAGGGATAACAGCCTGGCGTAGCACACACACATGCACACAGAAACACACACACACACCTTACATATATGCAAACACACACACAGAAACACACACAACACACACACATTCTCTGGGTTTTGTGTCGTCCCCCCTCGTTTTCTGTAAATATGGACCATGGTCATCGTTCTCCTTGTCGTCTCCATGGCAACACAATCACCATTCTGAAGACATCAGAGAGGCTTCGGTTGCTAAGAAACGGCCACGGAAATTTCCAGGGAGCCAACATGGCCGATGCAGGACTGCAGGTTGAAAACCTGTGTGTTGGGTGGCCACGCCCATGCAGACTGTCACCACTGTGACAGTGGGACAGAAGTAAGGATCATGGGAGAATAAGGGGGAGGGGCTTCAATCAGCCACAACTGCCTGGCACTTTCCACAATGCATTGCCTTGACCGTCTGAGCATTAAGAGACTAAGACTGGTTGGGGCTTCCTCCAGCTGTAGCCAATCCCATCGTGACAATCTGCTCATGTGACCAGTTAGAGCACAAACACAGGAACCGCCCTTCATTATACCTACTTCAATATAGAAACCGTGTTGTTGTACCACCATAGTACTATTGAACCAACATGTTGAAAGCAAGATAATAATGAATAGTGAAGGAAGTAAGTTAATAATAATGAATAGTGAAGGAAGTAATAATATTAATGAATAGGATACTTAAAAAGGTTTATTGTAGAATGTAGTCGAGCGTCAGGGATAGCTTAGTGTTAGGATGCTTGGAGGTATTCAGTAGAACATGGAGACTATCTCACTGATACTGTAAAGCTGTAAAACATTCTTGAGAGCTGAGATGTATCTTTGCTCTCGCTGTGCTCTCCATTCTCGTTTTAAACTAGCTTTAAAATCACTGCAGCAGAGAAAGCCCCCAGTAGTGCATGGGGCTGGATTCCAAGCGAACAGCTAGCTTTTAAACCCAATGTCTGGCCTAACTGATAGCCAACACTAGAAGCTAACAGCTAGGCTAGGTCTGGGGATTTAAATCTAGCAGTAAGGCCAGCCCTGTCTTGGACTAAAAAGCCACAGAATCATAAAAACCTGTTAACGGGTCCCTGGATGACAAGGCAACAGAAGTTAATGGACATACTAACTTCTCTGGATGACAAGGCCACTGAAGCTATCGGACATGCTAACTGGTTTCCAGATGACAAGGCAGCAGAAGCTAACAGACATACTAACTTGCCACTAGATGAAAAAGCAACAGAAGCTACGGGACATGCCAACTGGTCTCTAGGTGAAAATGCAACAGAAACTAACCAATATGCTAACTGATCTCTGGATGGTGAGGCAACAGAAGCTTGTGGATGTGATTACAAGCCTCTGGATTAAAGGCAACAGAAACTCATTGTCTGGCGGGGTTCTGAAAAGCTAACATAACTAACGAGAGGGGTTCTGCAGAGCTAACCATGGCTAGTGGGGTTCTGCAGGGCTAACTCTGGCTGGTGGGCTTCTACACAGCTAACTGCGGCTAGTGGGGTTCTGCAGGCATAACATGCTAACTATGGCTAGAGGGGTTATGCAGAGCTAACAGGCCAACTGTGGCTAGTGGGCTTCTGCAGAGAGGACAAGGTGTGATTGGTCCTCTGATCTGTGATAGATGTAAGAAAAAAAAATCTTAGATAAAGTATTATACAATAGTCACCCAAAAGTATCTGTTTATTGTTTATTTTTGTTGCATGGATGAATATTTTTTTAAATATTATAATATTACATCTTTATGACACCTTTGAATGTGATCTATAAAACATTTATTTAAGAAAGTCTCGAGGGTGTTTTTTTTTTCCTAGAACTGGTAGAAATTAAATAACGAAGTTTGGAGTAATATTTCGAAATTTAATCGAAGGTATGAAAGTGACATGGTTGAGTTTGAACCATGTCGCATACATTTCATATTGCATTTGGATGTGAGGTAATAACAAATGCATCGTTTTCGATAATGATACCGTGGACATGAACTTTAAATGTGAAATAGGTCCAGGTTTAAATAATTTCACGTTCTTTATGTCAATCGTTTACAGCAGACGATTAGGTTTACAAACATCAGCTGTTCCTTGGAGGGGTGGGGCTCTGTTGCGACAGCGCCACGTTGTTCTTCTCTGATTGGTCCGAGAGGTTAACCTAAGGTATCTCAGATGTACCATTCTCTTGTTATGAAGGGGTACACGGAAGACAGACATTTAATATATAGTATGCTATCAACTCCAGAAACATATCCTTAACTTTATATATATGTTTGTTACGTAACATATTATTTGTGTGATTATATATGTCCACAAGATCGGTAAATGTGGTCTTTGTTTAAATGTCACTCTTCGTCTCCCACCCCACTATACATGGACGAAGACGGATGCATTGTGTTGCTGCTGCAGGTCTTTCACAGGGACAACTCCTCCTAAAGTCGTTATTCTGGTTAGCAAGTAACTGTTTATAGAAACTTGATTCTTAATTCTTTCTGGAGGAAGCGAGGACAGCAGTTGGACGTTATCTGGTCTTAATTTGGTGGTTTTCTCGGTAAGTTGGAGTCTTCCTGCTCTGTTGATGTCAGAAGGCTAAGTTACATGTCAATGAACTCTGACTCAGTTTGTGTCCCCACATTTGGAATGTGGCCGTTATTTATTTAATAGTTGGCTAGCATACTTACAGTGGTAATTTATCTGTTAAAACATGAAGTCAGTGGTAGTTTCATAGTGTTCTTACTGAGTAGTGGGATTTGAGTGCTAGTAAGCCGGTTAGCATCCATTCATTAAGTTACAGCACCATTGGAAATAAAATGCGGCCGAATTCAATTGAACTAGATTAACGTTAGTATTGAATGTTTAACTAGAATGTAAGAAGAATAGCCTCCAGATGTATAACAAGGGTCATTCAGTCTGCAAGACTTCCTGCTGAGCCGGAATGGTCTGGGTAATCAAACCCTCGTAATCTCTCTTGGCTGCACTAAAACATCTAACGTATAGCAGTTATAAGCAATATTATTTCTCAAAATGACTTCCTTGCGGTTCAGATGGTCGTTATCAACACGTTTAGGATATTGTGTGTGTGTGTGTGTGTGTGTGTGTGTGTGTGTGTGTGTGTGTGTGTGTGTGTGTGTGTGTGTGTGTGTGTGTGTGTGTGTGTGTGTGTGTGTGTGTGCAGTAGAAGCATGAAGGCCCTGATCTTGGTTGGAGGTTATGGGACCCGTCTACGCCCACTCACACTGAGTCTGCCCAAACCCCTGGTGGAGTTCTGCAATAAGCCCACCCTGCTGCACCAGGTGGAGGCGCTCGTACAGGTAACGATGCTAGAATAACCCTCAAACTATCACTAGCAAATACTTTAACAAAACACTCTATAGTACAGGTACTGATACTTAACTACTGTCTCTCCATTGGTAATGATGCTTATAATACAACCTCTCTTTACTACATTTAGTAAGTCTCTGGTAGAGGTAGTAACTCTCTCTTTACTACATTTAGTAAGTCTCTGTCTCTCTTAGTATAGGTAGTAAGTCTCTCTCTAGTACATGTAGTAAGTCTCTATCGGTCTAGTACAGGTAGTATCTCTCTTTCGCTCCCCCTCTAGTACAGGGAGTAACTCTCAATTAAAAAAAAAAAAATTAAAAAATCTCTCTTTTAGGCTGGGGTGGACCATGTTGTCTTGGCAGTGAGCTACATGTCAGATCTGCTGGAGAAGGAAATGAGAATCCAGGAACAGAGGGTATCTATATCAACCTACACCACCCTCTTCACCAGCCTACCCAATACTACGCCACCATTATACTCCCCACCAAACTGACATCTCACCACACTATTACTACTCTACTGACCCTACACTACCATACACAAATGACACATTAATAACCCTACACCACTACACCCTGCTGACCATACACCGTACAACACAATAGATAGAGGACCGTGAGATGATGGTTAACCGTGGGGTGTTTCTTCCTCAGCTCGGAATCCGTATCTCTCTATCTCATGAGAAGGAGCCTCTGGGGACAGGTCAGACATCTTCCTCTTCACCCTCCCCCTATTCACACTCCTCCCCTTTTTCCACTACGCGGTTAAGTCGTAGGTTAATTAAGTAATTGGTTAGTTTAGTTTTTTGCAATGGCGTAAACGTACACCTTTACAAGTTTTTAAAACTAAATATACAATCTTTCATAACTTATTTCTCAATGTATGAACACCTGTTTGCAGTATCCCATTTACAAGGTTTCAAAACCGGGAAACAATGAAATACACTGTTAGAACAGTGCCAGATTTGAAAATGCGTTGGTGAAAATTATGAAGAAGATAAAATAGAACACAAAATCATGTTTACAGATGTTTGAATTTTAGTTTGAATTTTTTTCAGGTTATAATCTCTTTTTTCAGTGTTGCAAAACCTTTTTTACAAGGTGTTGAGTTTTCAAACCCAGACTTACAAGCCTTTGAAACTTTTTTTTTCAGGTTTGAATTATGGCAGGAAACTGGCTCCATACAAATCGAGTACTCCGTGCAGAGCTATAGAGAGATTTGGGTTTTATTTTTATTTGCTACAGGTAATCAACATGAGATTAAAAGTTGGAGCCTAGGCCATTGCAAATCAAAGGCTCACCTGAAATTATTCAAGTGGATGCTTACAACTTACCACATTGAATAATATTTTTATATTAATTTTTGACTTGGCCCCATGTTCGTAGGAGCGTGCTGGCACCACATCTATGGGGGTAAAATGCATGATGATGCATGATATTTTTTAGACAATATGCAGAATCTTTTCACTTACGAATTAACACGGTCGGCTATTTTTTGCCAGCACGCCACCCTAGCCTTATTATGGGCAACCGTGTTCCCCTTGGCTGTGATTTGGACTTTGAATTCCTCGTAGGAATTCATAATAATACACTGCTCTTCCTGGGTGAATTACACCGCTCTCGCTCGATTAATTTTGCATAAGTGTGAGTCAAATGACGCGATAAACGCCCCTTTTATGTGAATGCGCATTGAACCTAAAGCGGAAAACCTGGTTCAACTGATTGAATCTAAAGTGAGCGTCGTGGTACCATTTAACTCTGATTGCGAGTTGCGTCTCTGCCGAGCCAGGTTTTCCCAGGAAAGCCTGGGTATGTTCAGCGAGGTTTGTGGTATACCCCCGGCCCCTGCTGCAGAACGATTACAAGCCTGTAGTCCGCCATCATCTTTGTTGTTGTTAGTTCTGAGGCTCCGCGGGCTTAACAGTCATTGGCTAGGTGTGTGTGTGTGTGTGTGTGTGTGTGTGTGTGTGTGTGTGTGTGTGTGTGTGTGTGTGTGTGTGTGTGTGTGTGTGTGTGTGTGTGTGTGTGTGTGTGTGTGTGTGTGTGTTCAGCAGCCTTCTTATTTTGTATTTGTGTGTGTGTGATTAGCGGGGCCTCTTGCTCTGGCCAGGGACCTACTGTGTGACGACAATGAGCCGTTCTTCGTCCTCAACTCGGACGTCATCTGTGACTTCCCATTCCAAGAGATGCTCCAGTTCCACCGAAACCATGGCAACCAGGGCACCATAGTGGTGAGTGAGACGATGGATAGGTAGCAGGTGTAGGTAGAAGTCTGTTTTAGTTAGCATAAATCAATGGATTTCCTGACTGAAGTGTGTGTGTGTGTGCCCAGGTGACCAGGGTGGAAGAGCCCTCTAAGTATGGCGTGGTGGTGTTTGAGGCGGAGGGCGGGAGGATCCAACGCTTCGTGGAGAAGCCCCAGGTTTTCGTCTCCAACAAGATCAACGCTGGCATGTACATCTTTAACCCTAGCATGCTGCAGCGCATCCAGGTACATACACACACACACACACACACACACACACACACACACACACACACACACACACACACACACACACACACACACACACACACACTTTTTAAGACTAGTTTGCAGTTTGCACACTTATCTACAATATCACCTCAATGATCTGAAAGCTTAAAGAAAAGTTAATCAACTACTGGAGGGAGAACCTTCACTGTTGCATGGCAGATTTCTTCCAATGTGGTTTCAAAGGTTACTTTGTTTATTGTTTTGGGCTGCTGCCTCATGGATCTATATCCCTGCTATAGATTCAGGTAGTTACTTTATCAGGTAAGGATGTTACCTCATGGAACTCTATCCCTGCTATAGCTTAAGGTAGTTACTTTATCAGGTAAGGGTATATCCTCATGGAACTAATGCCAGCTATATCTTCTGACAGTTAATTTAATAGTCGAGTCTGTTTCCTCATGAAATACATAAACATAGAAGATATTACATATTCATACATATAGAGGATACATATTCTGGTAGTTCCTTGAGGCAGTTGAGGGTGTTTCTTCATGAAACTCTATCTGTGCTATAATATGCCAAGAAAGAACAGTGGCATCCAATGAAAGAGAGCCGCAGTTGCTGCACAATTAGATGATTGTCGGACAGTTGAGCTGTAGATTTGAGGGCAGCAGAGAGTGGGTAGGAAGTGTGGTGTGTTTGTATAGAACCCTCTGGCTCAAAACGAGGACCTCATTGGAAATGTGAGAACAGCATCTTTGAATACTCAGGATGCAGTAACAAGCAGTGCAAGTGACTTGCAATAAGTGAAGACAAAACAAAATGTCCTCACTCAAATGGTCGTTTCCCTTGGTTATAGTTATTAGATGCTTTATTTATGAAAATACTATTCAATGCATATCCATAAGCAGAAACCAAACCTCGGAATTTAGTTGTGGAGCTTGCCAGGTATCTTTCCGTTCGGGGTAGACCATTGAAAACAGAACTACCAAGTTTTCATTTTTTTTCTGTACTTGATCTCAGAATGTACAAATGTAGTTCGAAACATGGGGATATTGGTGGCAGTAAATGTTTGAGGAGTCCTCACAAGTATAGCAGAACAGAGAGATGAAAGTGTGTGTCTTGTATGTTTCTAGTTGAGGCCTACGTCAATAGAGAAGGAGATCTTCCCGGTGATGGCTGAGGAGGGCCAGCTCTATGCTATGGAGCTACAGGGTAACTACACCTTTCAAAAACTACACCATCACCCCTTAATGCACCTCTAACTACACCCCCAACTACACCGCCTCCTACACCTCCACAGCCTCCAGCTTTGCGCAATGGAGCAAAAGGCTCACCACACCACCTGTCCCTAGTAACACCTCTAACTACAACTCCTCCACCTCAAACTATACCTACACATCTACCTCATCACCACCTACTAAACCTGAACCAGTAACGTGTTATCATGGCAGCATGTTGACCCATATGCTCCTCTGGTTTGTACAGCCGGCCTACCCTACGGACGTAAGTCGGATAGAATCTGTCTCCGCCATCTAGCTGTGCTATTGCTACAATTGCTGCTAGCGCTGCTACTGCTGCTAGGGCTCATAGCACTGCTAGTGCTACCAGAGCTGATGCTACTCGCATTAGCAGAAGGCTAACTAGAGAACAAGCCGCTGTGTGGGTTTTTTAACCACCATTACAGCATCTGTGTGTGTGTGTGTGTGTGTGTGTGTGTGTGTGTGTGTGTGTGTGTGTGTGTGTGTGTGTGTGTGTGTGTGTGTGTGTGTGTGTGTGTGTGTGTGTGTGTGTGTGTGTGTGTGTGTGTGTGTGTGTGTGTGTGTATAGGGTTCTGGATGGACATCGGACAGCCTAAAGACTTCCTGACCGGGATGTGTATGTACCTGCAGTCAGTACGGCAACGCGCTCCAGACCGCCTCTGTACCGGTCCTGGTTTTATAGGAAACGTCCTAGTGGTGAGTTACCTAGTTTACCGGTAGTTACCTTAGTTGGTTAACTACACTAGTTTGGGAACCTGGTATAGTTGCTACTTTAGTTACATGTTCTGTTCCCTAAAATAGTGGATTACTGCTAATATTAATATTATTATTACAAGGTAGTTGTTAGCTCAGTGTCCTGCTAGCTGTTGTAGTCGACAAATGAATCCCACTGTGTGTGTGTGTGTGTGTGTGTGTGTGTGTGTGTGTGTGTGTGTGTGTGTGTGTGTGTGTGTGTGTGTGTGTGTGTGTGTGTGTGTGTGTGTGTGTGTGTGTGTGTGTGTGTGTGTGTGTGTGTGTGTGTGTGTGTGCACCAGGACCCTTCAGCCCGTATCGGGGAGAACTGCTCCATCGGCCCCAACGTGACGCTGGGTGCCGGGGTGGTGGTGGAGGACGGTGTGAGGGTGAGGCGCTGCACGGTGCTGAAGGGGGCCCGCCTGCGCTCTCACTCCTGGTTGGACAGCTGCATCGTGGGCTGGAAGTGCTCTGTCGGCCAATGGGTGAGCTCCACACATCAGGGATAATGTTTATAGGGATAATAAGAAATGAATAAAATCTGGAGGGCATTATATTTTAATATTAATAAGGATGCATGATAATAATTTCTTTCACCTGGTACGATAACTGATAATAACCTGCTTTCATGGCGATAATCGATTATAAGCAATGAGCGTAGTAAGGCAAACCAATGTACGTCAATAATCATTTTTAAACACAATTTGCAGATAACACAAAACAAACTAAGAACAATTCTTCTGACTAGAATTAAGTAACATCTAGTGGTGAGGTTGCAGATTGCATGCTCTTCTGACTGGCTGCAGAAGGGGCGTCTGAGTGAGGGTTGAGCTTCTTGGAGACTTGCATACACAAAGGCATACTATAGCACCATGGTGTTTATGAAGATGTGGAGGCCACATCTTTGATGGCCAGCGTAGTTCCTAATGTAACGTGTTTATTAGGAGTTTAGCAACCCCCATAGCTGTATCTTAGTTTTGTCCAAACTGATAAGCGCATATGAATTGTCAAAACTGTCTTTCTCAGATTGCGCAAATGAACAAATCCATAAGATTGATTCTTTGTTGTGTGGATTTATACGATTTACCATGTTAAAAACCAGTACACCTTTTCCTTCCTTGTAGGTGCGTATGGAGAACGTTACGGTTCTGGGTGAAGACGTCATCGTGAGCGACGAGCTCTACCTGAATGGCGCCAACGTTCTGCCGCACAAATCCATCACAGAATCCGTAGCAGAGCCACGCATCATTATGTAGACCGGGGTCCCCTGGACCCCGCCCCTAAACCCCTCGAACTGGACCCCGCCCCAAAACCCCTTGAACTGGACCCCTCCCCAAAACCCCTTGAACTGGACCCCTCCCCCGCACCCACCTGGCAACCTCTATACCGTGACCCAGAACCCGGACCAGCTTCAAGACTTGCAGTCCCCCAAAACGTCCCTCACTCTAATCAAAATGTGAAATTGTCTAATCTTCTGCTTAACAAGTCTACTATGGTCTAGAGACGTTAGGCTCGTTAAAGATGTGCCGATCAGAGATTTGACAGGTGTCCTGGTCGGTTCTGATGGGACCAGACCCTCCAATCACTGTGTGTCCGTCCTTCTGTGAGGATGGCATCGTTTGGGTCTGGCATTCTTTAGGGTTGTGTGAACGGGCTTAACGTGAGTGGTTTTTATGATGGGATATGCTATATTATACTATAGTAATATAGTATTAGTGTATGCTAACGATATTGTATACTAGTAAACTATACAGTTGTATAGCATATAGAATAATAATGAAGGTATGAATCCATTGTGTTTTTTATCAGATTAATATAAAAAGGTGAAGAGAACTGTTGTCTTTATTTCCTCACTGTCTGGAAGGTTCCAGCAGGGGGTGCTGCTGCACACCTGGGCTGCGTTGTGCACACAAGCACAAAGTAAGGTATAATTACTACCAACCTTTTTTATACCTAATTTCAAATCTGTCACCAGGATGGTACTGTGTACTGCTCTCGTACCCTGTGTAGTACTTACTACTTACTTCATACTCTCTTAAGGTTTACATGTGTAACGATAACGCTTTGTATTAAGGGCACATTAATTAACCATTAGTAAACATTAGTGAACACAGTAATAAGCAGCTGACTAACATTTACAAACAGGCAATGAACTTATTTCCATAACCATACATTTACATTAGTTAATGAAGTAACATGAATAGTTTAATAAGATCATGTATACTGTATACTTCAGTTAATAAGTTGTACAACTGTCTAGTGGGTGAAGTGTGTAAGATATAGATACAAATATAATATATGGAAATATAGATGTATATATGATATTGATATATATATAAATATATAATATATGTTAATATGATATTATTACGTGTATGCATAATATATGTGTATATATTTATATATGTAGTGTGTGAGTGAGTACATGTCAAAGCTTTGTGTGCGTGTTAGTTCATCTAGAAACTTTGTGTGTGTGCATTCCAGCGGGCTGATAAGGTGATGTCATGGCTCCTGAGGGCCACCAGGGACCCAGAGGGGGAGGTCCCTGCTGCCACGTCCCTATTGGCCAGCAATTATAAGGGTTGAGCCCCAATTGGCTGGATAACGGCAAGGGAATCCCAAATGGAAGTCTCTCTCTCTCTCTCTCTCTCTCTCTCTCTCTCTCTCTCTCTCTCTCTCTCTCTCTCTCTCTCTCTCTCTCTACCTGTGGAAGCTGGGTTTTCAACAAGAGGGAGAGGGAGAGAAAGGGGAGGAGAGTGAGCAAGAGAGACAGAAAGCTTATTTTGTATTGACAGATCAGTCAGTTTTGGGGTGTAGAGGTACTTTTATTGTTGAATATCCTGTGGTTTCCTGTCAATGGGAAGTGCCAAAAGACTCCTTTTCCCGAGTAGAAGAGTTAAGGACCTCACTGAAGCCACCCCAAAACATCTGGAGGAGCAGAGGATAAGTTAAGGAGCCTGAAGAGAAATGAGCAGAAAAGAGAAGGTAACAAAATCAAGTTATACTAGTTACTTCTGACTCATTACTACTGACTAGTCGCTACTTTCTATTGAGTATTCCCAAGTTACTACAGACCAGTTACTTACCACTGGCTTATTACAACTGATTAGTGACCAGTGACTTCGACTTACTAGTGATAACTGATTTCAGTTAGGACTGACTTACTAATGAGTTCTGAGTTCTGACTATTGCCTAGTCTCTATTGACTTTCTAATGGCTAGTACCAAATAACTTACTTCTGACTATAGACTACTTATAGTTACTACTAACTTGAGTTTTTACTGCACTAACTACTGAATAGTTTCTACAAAGCAGTGTTTACTGACTATTGACCAGTTACCAATGATTAGTTCGACTGAATTTTGGCTACTGACTAGTGACTTCTGACTAGTTTATACTAACTTACTGCTGTCTAGCCTCGACTGGCGTGTGTGTGTGTGTGTGTGTGTGTGTGTGTGTGTGTGTGTGTGTGTGTGTGTGTGTGTGTGTGTGTGTGTGTGTGTGTGTGTGTGTGTGTGTGTGTGTGTGTGTGTGTGTGTGTGTGTGTGTGTGTGTCTGTGGTTAACCCAGTTACCTGGCTTCTCCACAACTTTCTAAAGCCACAGCAACCCTAGCTGGACAGGGTATACAGAGGTTGTTTGTAACAGAGAAGCTGTTGACTCCCTTGGTAAAGGTTGTTTTTAGAGACACTGGGAAGAAGATTATCATCACCTGTCAAACATGCACACACACACATAGTCCTCAACATACACACATACACACACACTCACGTAAACACACACACGCACACACGCACGCACGCACGCACGCCCGCACGCACGCACACACACAGACACTGCAGCTGTTTTTATTGTCTCTCTGTCAACAAGACCTATTTTTTCGCACCTCTAATGACATACCATCAATCTCT
>NC_079424.1:17776097-17941097 GCF_026213295.1 Gadus chalcogrammus
TATTAGAGCCTAAACACACCCTATTAGAGCATAAAAACACCCTATTAGAGCCTAAATACACCCTATTAGAGCCTAAACACACCCTGTTGCAACAAATGAAGAGAATAACAACATGGATGCAGTACCAGGGGTGTACTGAAGGAGCCCTACATGGAGGAACATCTCGTTTTCAACATTCTCCAAGTGCAAATATCAGGCTGCGTTCGTATCGGTTCACTTATTCCTAAACGCTGGGCTCGTCATGCGTTCTTGTTCATTTGGCAGGCTGAACCTGGCAACCCCGCGTGAGCTTCAAGTCTGGGAGTAGAGGGCGGGCAGATACAACTCTCCAATATGGAATATGGCCAGGACCACACTTCCCATTTTAAGGGCTGGGTGTCAATGTCAGATATTTCTCCTGGAAGTGCCCTATATAGGGATATAGTGCAATACTCAATACACTACAACATGCCCTAAATAGTTTACTATATAGGGCACAAGTGGACCGATTGGGGCAAAGCCAGGGTTTGTATTAGCGTAATTTTGTCCAAGTACTCTCTCCCTTTCTACTGTTCTCCTTTCCCATCTGTACCTCTCCTATCCTCCTGATTATTTCGGAAGTACATTTAAGAGTTAATGTTAAATTGTTGTTTTATGTGGTACTAATTCTAGCTGTTATCAGCATAGTGTTGTGTGGAAAACTGCAATACTGGAATATTTTGGTTTTGTTTTGTAAATAACATTAGGCACCAGTGATGTCAGAACATCCTTGCTATTAATAAGTGTCCCCTTATATTCTCACTGTTGATTCTCTTCAGATATAAAACCTTTCAAAGAAAAATGACTGTCTGGCTTATTGACTGACCTACATGCTGGCTGACTCTTATTTTAAAACCTGACTCAGTCTGTAGGAATGTTTGAAAGATTTCAGTGATCAAAATATTTTCACAAAATATCTGAATTACCCCAGACATCAGAAGTTACCAGTAACAA
This sequence comes from Gadus chalcogrammus, assembly GCF_026213295.1. Classification (NCBI taxonomy): domain Eukaryota; kingdom Metazoa; phylum Chordata; class Actinopteri; order Gadiformes; family Gadidae; genus Gadus; species Gadus chalcogrammus. The sequence goes on from NC_079424.1 coordinate 17,777,070, forward strand.
ACTCTGGTTGTATAGAGCAGCTCCCACTGTAGCCAGCAGCAGACTGGTTATACTGGGCAGCTCCCAATATAACCAGTATCAGTCACCATTCATTGTACCAGTTGCAGACTGAATGTACTCGGCACCTCCAAGTAAAGCCAGTATAACCTGTAACAGACTGGTTTTACGGCACAATATAACCAGTAGAAAACTAGTTGTAATGTGCAGCTCCCAGCATAGGTAATAGCAGACTGTGGTTATACTCGCCAGCTACCAGTATAACCATTAGCAGGCTGTGTTGGGTACTAGGCAGCTCCCAGTAAAACCAGTAGCAGACGGTTAGACCGGGCAGCTCCCAGTAGAACCAGTCTGTAGTGGTAGTCAGTGCCCTCTCTTGGCAGCTTTACATCAAGGCAAGCCACTGATGTTCAACCAGAAGGAATCAAGTCCCATTGTGACAGCGTTTATTCATAACAATTGCAGATTTTGACCATTTGTGTATTGAATGTTATCTTTATGTTAATCACTTAAAATCCAGCATCTTTTGGCCTGGGCCTGGCTAAATTCCAAATGTTTTATCTAGCCCTAGATCTAAATCAAAGAGTGGATTAATTCATCCGTCATTCCAACCAGACATTTAAGCCCTCAAATATTTTTGGGTCCTCAGTGTCATCCAAGAGGAAGATGAACTTCACACTACTTGGCATGCACAGATTTTGTTTGAGAGCAAGAGAGAAAGATTACAGGGCACTACACTGCATGAACCATCGGAAAATTGTGCGAGTGTGTGAAAATTGTATATTTCAAGAAACCAATGTAAACATTAATACATTTAATGTTTCCCTTTTCTGGTACTGTAGCATGTAAATAATTGTTTTACTGGTAGCAGCCCTGAAGTATTCTGCTTCTACTCAATAATAACCAATAGTTGTTAATAGTAATATATGGGTTAAACCCTTGATGTCCCAAAATCAAACACCAGGAAGTATCAATACACATAATTAAGTGGAAAGTTTTGTTTCAACATGAATAAATGTTAAACACTGCATTTTCATTGCATAACTTTTTTTACTTATTATCCAGATTGGAATACAACGGTTGGCAAGAATAATCAGTGATAGTAAAAAGTGTTTATTACAGATTCAATAGTATTAATGCCAGAAGGATAATCAGCAAAATAAGTGCAAAGGCAGACAGTCTTCATCATTAGTCACCCCAATCGCTAATCCACTCAAAACATTTAACCTACTCAATGTTTTTTTTTTTAGAGCCTGGTTTTGAACTGGACTAACAACGCCTCAAATTTGATCCCAATTTAGGCCCACTGACTGACTACTGAGCGTTCAGTGAGAGCGAGTCAGAGGTCTTCAGACCAGTCGTCTCCGCTTGCAGTCCCGCCCCGTGCCGTCCCCCGCCGCCCCGCTGTCCAAGCTCAGGGGAGACACTTTGTTCAACATGGCGTCGTCTGAGGCCTGGCCGAACAGCGCCATGAGCAGAGCAACGCCAAACCCTGTGGCACGCTCGCCCTGGAGATTCAGAGAAACAAAGTAAGACTGTCAAAAGGGTGATCACCGAAGTAGTTAGTTATTTTGATCCATGGTTTACTATTGGTAGATTGAAACCATAATGCTAAACATCAGTGACTGAAACGGAGCGTGGACCTAGAGGGAACTTACAACATGGACAGGATAGGCCATGTCCACGTGGACCCACACACCAGGCCAGTCGAAGCCCAGGTGAGCGGCTATGAATAGGCCTGCACAAGAGCTTTGGGCGTTCTCCCGGTCCTGTCAAAAAACATGAAAGGACATAATTACTAGGCAAATATAATTACTAGCCCAGTTTCTCAGCCAAAGATAAGTATAATTTTATTCGATGTTGCGGTTTGTCTGTCTTTGGTACAATATTTAACCCCACTAGTCACACTAGTGGGGAGTTTAACAGATTTGTAACAGCACACCATTGAACCACAGAAACGGTTCAAAAGGACAATGAAGAAGATAAAATAAACTTGGCTGGTAATTCATTTACTGCTCTCAGGTGTTGCATGACAAAAACATAAGACAAAATTTCAATAGAACACAAAATGCATACACATACAATTTATGCCAAGGTCACTCATTATACAGAATACAAAAATAGATAATTGAACGCAAAAGAGGCATTTGCAACATGAATTCAAAACAATTTGATTCGATTCACTTGTAGTTGTAAATAATGTGTAATTAGAGTTTAGTTACACTTAGTACTATCTAGCACAGTGTACCATCTAGTGGCATTTTGGTGACACTACAACCAGAAACAGTCAACGCGTTGTTCAGAGGCAGTTCAGAGTTAAAATTCCAATAAATAACAAAACTGCACTGCTTTTGTCCAGATGCTCAAAGCCTGACTAAAGGTCGACAAAGCAGTAACCAAGTTGAGCGGGGTACGTACTGCCACAGAGTTCTTCATGTCGGCCAGGGCCGAGGTGAACTCGCTGAAGTGCAGCTCGGGGCAGTACACCAGCGGGTGGGCCAGGTCTCCGCTGCTGCGGCCCGCCCGCACACACGCCGCCTCCCATGCCTCACTGTTGGTCAGCACGGCCGCATGGTGCTTCCCTGTGGAGATCCCCTGGAAACACACGGGCACAAAAAGGACTCTGTGAACCCCGCGGCGTGCCATCTACTCGTTTAACAAGGGGCTTTAAGCCCAAGCAAACCGACGCATCAATGTCACTGCAGGTCTGGAACTAGTTGGTCGTGTGCGTAAAGTAGTAACCCATGGCCTACCTGTGCCCCCGTCAGGGTGGCCATGTCTAGAATGATGTCTGCGGACAGGTCCTTGCTGGCATACACCACTCCATCGGAGAGCACCAGTCTGCCCTCTGCATCCGTGTTGTTGATCTCCACAGTCCTTTAAAAATAACAAAAAAAGAGACCATTGCCATTTATTGTCGCCATTTTAGAAATAAAAGCATTATTTGTATGCAAGTTTTATGCAAAAGGCATAGCTTTCTTGAGCTAATTAATCAGACTCTAAAATAACCACAGTAGATCTATGCCAGACCTGCGAGTGCCGGTTTAATCTATGAAAACCCGGTGACCCGGTGCTTTGACAGCGCCGGGATATGGCCGTCACTACCACCATGCCTTCGCAGGGGTTAACTGGACCACTAGAACCACTAAGTCTTCACAGGAGATTACTGGGGAGTCACTCACTTCCCAGAGTACAGCGTGTGAATGTCATCGGGCCGCGTGGCTGTGGGTCCAACCGCATTCTCCGCTAGACAGAAAACTGCATGAAGGTTGTCCTTAAAGCCCTGCAGGGGCAAAAAAGAAAAAGTAGAAGGGATGTAGGACAGGGCACACGGTTTTGATAAGACTTCTTTCAACGACAGAGACAATAAAACGCCTATGGCAGCCGTAAGCAGCAGCACACTTTGGAGTGTGGACTGAACCCTGTAAATGTGCCAATGGTTGCCCCACCTGTTTAACGGTGGCTTTGAAAGCTCCCAGGATGGCTGCAGCTCCCCCGCAGTCCCTCTTCATCCCTGGCATCGTGGTCTATCAAATAGAAAGACAGACAGACATTATACATCTCAATCGTTTGTATTACTGAACTTGGAAATAGTATTCATCTTGTACAGAAACAAATATACTTTATCAACCTCAAGGCGGATACAAATTGAACATTAATTCATCCAAATGACCAGTTTGGTCCCCAATGGTTCCATTGATTGCGTCATTTCCATAGCACTTCTTTTACTAGTTTCACTGTTCAGCCAAGTTCAATTTACCCTCCGTGATCCAACTTGCATTCTGTCACATGATTCAAACTAAATCATCCCTCTTGGTATTCTTCTTTTCCAACCTACCTTTCCCTTAATGCTGAGTCCACCAGTGTCGTACACGATGCCCTTCCCCACCCATGCAATGGTCTGGGTGGCCCCAGCCGGTGTGTGGCTCAGTACTGCAAGGGCAGGGGGATGCTCTGCTGCCTTGCCCACTCCATAAATACCTGACCAGGCAGAGAGCACAGCAAGCCCTCAGCACTCATACGGCCCAGGGTTTGTCATCATAAAACACATCATTACTCTGCATTTAGTTTAACCCAAAATATATATCATTGTTCAGAGAAAGGGATTTGACACTGAAATTGAACGGCAAGACCGTACCTCCAAAACCTTTCTGCTTCAGTTCCTCTCCTCGAATGATCACAGGTGTGATTGACAGCTCTGCACCAACGGCTTTGATCTCCTGCAGAAAAGATCACATGTAAGCCACTTCATTAATTGTGTACACCTAATCGTCCCCTTCCATCAGTTAAAAGTGTCCTTTAATATACCTATAATATTCCACAATATCAAGGTATGCTTCATATTTTCTGGTTTGTATTAAAGGTTTGTCCCTTAAAAAAAGGTAGATGGTGAAATCTAAAAATAACTTCCACACTGGTGTTACAAACCAGATAAACAGTGAGGCACTTTGGATCCCGGGGACCCGGAAGAAATCCTTTACTGACTTTTACCAGAAACGTATATGCATTCCTAAAGCATTAGCAAGAGCAAATGAAACCACTTCCGTACATCCAGGAAGTGATCAGTGTTCATCTCGTTGCAGGGCGTGTCCACGATGCGGGCAGCCAACCTCACGCCGTCGGCAGCATTGGCAAGACACTGAAAAGGAACAACAATCCTCGGTTGGTATCCCACTCTATGCGTTTCGACCTCTCATGAGGAGAGACCCAAAGAAGGAGGGTTGGGGCTGGTGTGGGGAGGAGGTACCTGAAGCTCTGCCGGCTCCACGGAGCTGCTCTCCTGGCCTACCACAATGAACTCCACGGTGACCTTCTTCTTCTCCGTCCTGCGCGAGGACGCAGAGCGGCGGGAGAAGGTGGGGAACGCCCGGGAGATGGCGCAGGAAGACGCAAACACGTCCGAGCGCTCGCACACCATCTGGGAACAAGGACACAGTGCTTCAACCGCCGGATGAAGTGAGACGTTGTTTGGGCGCAGTACTGAACCCGGTCGCAGCACTCCCTTCTTAGGAAAGGCACACAGTGCAGGATTTCTGTCCATTAAGAAGGTGACATATACAACCAGGTGGGATTGTGATTAGCCGTTATTAGCCGTTTTACAACGGCTAGTAACGGTCATACTGGTGGTAGAATATGTCGCCTTTAAAATAAAAATAATCACTGGGCCGGTAAAGGTCGGTAAACGAACCACGATGCAGCGATTGTTGCCCCCGGGCAGACAGGACCGTACGAGGCGGGAGACAAAGTGGGCAGAGGAGGGGCTGTTGTGCCGGCTGACCCTGGCGGGCAGGGCTGCCACCGTGGCATGGTTCAGGTACAGGGGGCAGCTGTCCGTGGGGTTGGGGCTCAACGCAGCGAGAGCCGCCAGCCAAACCTGCAGGTGGGGAAAGGTGTGAGTCCTTGTGCTTGTAAGAGTGTGTCTGTGCCTATGTCTAGCTAAGCCCATTAGAAAAGCTTCTACACGGGAAGCAAGAGAATGTAAATGAGTTTACATTCATGGAAGTGCTTCCCAATATGAAATGCTCTTTTTGCGCTTTATTGTAAATCGTTTACCTTGTGTTACAATACATTTAAATGAAACACAAGTAAGCTGTGCTTGACTTAAGACACAAATAGGAAATCTGTAACATTAACTTAAATTGTGTGGAATAGCAGTACTGCCTTTTATCTAATGCCAGTCTAGTGTTTTATAGACACGTACATTAAGCAGAGTAGAACCGATTAATCCGTCAGCAATAAATCAATTAGATTACTTGAGCCGCACAGTTAACTGTTATTCGACCTCACAAATCTTGTCAATTAATCTCTTCTCAAGTCGCTTGATACACCGCCTTGTGCAATTTAGGTTGCACAACTGCTATCTATTTAAAAAACGCCGACACGTCAAAAAAAGCTTGACATTGACCAGTAGAGCTGGGAACATTGGCCTCACCAACCTAGTTTAAATAATTGACTAGTAATGCCAGAGTCTTCATACATTGTATTGCTTAAGGTCATTAAGATGCGTTAAACATTTTTTGAACCCATAGTGCGCTTTTACATTGAGATTCCCTTGGTCCAAAGCATGCACATCTTGCTGATTTAAAGGAAATGGATCAGTCCGTTTCAAGTCGATACATCGATTTGGCGTTGAGACCCACAACACCAGGAAATAGATGTAAACAGTTGCAGAGGTTCTTATTTTCGTTTTTGGTCATTGAGATGGGGAGCAATGCGAACCTTCTTATTGACTACTGACTAGGCTTAATGACTTTAAATTGATCATTGGGCTGCACCTTTTGACCTTGCACGTGGTGGTTGAACTATCTGAGATTATTCATTGTTTAATTGAAGTGGCCGCTAAGGTTTTTATCATTTACAAGCTGAATCTAATCGACGCATGGCAAAAATCCTTCATATTCTTTTCTTCAAAAGGTTATTTAATTAATTTCGGAAGTATTTTGAACTAAATGTGTCTTAAAGCTAGAACTATCAAGGTCTAACGTTACTGCGCTTTTAAATCTGTATTCGCCAATTAGTGCATTAATTAACGAGGACATGTTGTACTAAAATATTATGCCTCGAATATCATCGACATCGGCATTCATTTAATCAGAGGGAATAGCTCCTATTTCGATTTAGACTGTTTTTCATGCATTACTAGTGCTAGTTGTGCATTAGCTAAGATTAGCCACAAGCAGAGTTGATAAATCATAAGTAGTTACCTCTTTGCTAACGGCTGGTTGAAGCTTTCCCTTGATCTGGCTCCAGTTAACTTGCTGCAGATTGTTTTGTTGTCCGATAACTAAAACGGGGCGGCTTTGGGGCTCTGAGTCTCCGGCAGCAGCCTTGAACTCCAGCAGCACGTTCGCCATCTTCATGACTTGCAAAGCGAGCTGCAGCAGTTAGCTGTGGTGATAGCAGCCGTCCTCCAGACCATAGGGAACGGAAGTAAAACTGTGCTTGAGTTGAGGATCAGCAATTATTATTGACGTACCATTTGTCAAATCTCTCGCCTCCGTCAACTACACGTAAAACACGGAAGGGACACTGTTACTTCTCTTTTTTTATTCAGGAATTTATTTTGTACAAATTCCTATGAAGATCTGTCTGGTATACTTGACGTTGAGCCAAGCCAATCAATGCAATTCCTAGTCAAGCCTGCACTCTAAATAGATGACTCAATGTAATTACATTTTTAGCAGAAATATAATTAATAAATACACTTATGACATGGTTCAAGTATTCAATGTTCCCCAGCTGGAAAGACATTTAGAAGCACTTAAGTCAGAACATTTAGTGTGAATATAGTGTTTTATAATAGCTATTGCAGAACCCTTGCTTTTAAATACCTGCACCTTCAATGGCTTACTATGCAAGTACAAATAGAACGTGTATGCAAATGTTAAACAATTATACAAAAGGGACTGGCTTTTGTGTTTTTAGAAACTGGAATAATTGATTCTGAAGACATTTCAGACGGTAGTGTTTGCCTCAGTATAGTAAAACTCATGGCATTGTCTAGTTGTCAGTGACATACCATTACAGCTTTGAATTAGAAAGCCACATTTTTATCCAAACCCAACATTATGGTAGATTTTTGATCAGTTTTGTAGAACATTTTGCATTAAAATACAAAAAATCAACCACAGGCCAATTTAAAATATCCCCCCTAAAAAGGTTGCTTTAGAATCTCTCAAACATCTTTCCTTATCATTGTATCCATTATATTACCTCAAAACTATTGAAATTAGTTATGTCATACGTGTGTGTCTTCGTGTGCGACTGTGCTTACATCAATATTCATTTTAAGTAAGGCAATCAACATTTTGCAAGCAATTGAGAAACCGGTTTAGGTGTGCTCTTATAATTCACACTCATTATTAAAATCGACTTGATAGAGATTGTGAGCTATAATTGTAACTAAATAAGTTAGAAAAATACTTTCAGAATATTGCTACATATAGTATTTCAAGATTCCTTCACATCTCATCTCAGAAAATTGAAATGTAACATCCAAAGATCGTATTGGAAAAAATGTAAGGTTATGCTTTTGTAAGTAATACAGTACCATAATAAAAATATGTGTAATTGCATAATTTCACTTGTTGACCACAAGTTGATTTTCTTTTTAAACAAGATGTGTGCAGATATATAAATGCCCCTGCACACACACACACATACATATATTATAATTACATTTGATCCTTCTAATTGATGAAAAGGAGGGGGAGCGGCTGACTTTAGAGGGACCCAGCTTCTGCGTACTGACGGGGATCATGGGGGGGGGGGGCAGGGGGCTTCACTCAGTAAGGCAGTGCTGCAGGCCAACGCTGCTGCAGCACTTCTCAGTATAGGCGTGATTGAGATTGCCGGTATCCCCGCAGAACATGGAGATTCCACAGTGCTTGAGGTTAGCGTTGAAGTTGGAGGGCTCTTTCGGAGGGGAAGGCTTCATCATGGAGAGGATCAAGGCCAGACAGTCTGCCACCTTCTTGTTTGGGGCACAAGACAGGGCTGGTGTGCACCCTGCGGAAACAACAACGACTGACACTGTGAAACACGTCGAGTCACGTCATGTAGAACGGGAAGAGAGTGATGCTGTTTCGGACCGTACCTTCTGCATCTACAGCCATTACAGCGGCACCTCTGCTGAGTAGCACTTGGACGACTGTGGCTAGACCTTTCCTGGCTGCTATGTGTAGGGGCCTACATCAGCAGGTGCAGCGCCAAACGAGAGAGGACAAAGGTAAAATATCTATTAAAAAGGCACCACTCACAAAGGAAAAACAGTCCAACTATTCGCAGCCCTCTGAATAGACATTTATCACTGCAGCTTTATTGTGACTTATGCAGTCTACTTCCTCAGTCTACCATTCAGCACGAGGACTTACATTTGGAGAGCACAGTTGGCTGCGTTTATGAGGGAAGTATCGCTGATCTCCCCCAGGATCAACAGGGCACACATCTCATGGCCCTAGGTAATAAAACACATCACAAAGTCAGGGAGGAAAATCCCATGCAAGTGTGTAAGTGAAAGAAGTGTTACGGCAGTGAGCATGGGTCGGGTAGACTGTTTAGTGTACAAATAGACTACTGTATGAATTAGGTCTGGAATGGGATTCAATTTGGTTAAAGTAAAGGGGTAATGAGTGATTATTTATTTTGAAGGTTATATCCTTTTTAATTTAGAGTAAAACAGGAATGTCCGGGAGAGAGAGAGTGGAAGACATTGCTGCGGTATGGACTAGACCTTAATGGTACGTGCTCTACCCGGTGAACGGGTAGAGCGCAGAAGATCAACAATAGGGCCTTCTGTTGGCCAATTGGTACAAGAGCTGAGGCCACTGAATCAGCAGCGAATTTAGCCCAAGGATGTGGAAGTGCAACACGCGACATTAACAATTAGTGGTTAGTAATGGTGTGTGAGAGGGACCTTGCTGCAAGCTAGGTGCAGAGCGGTGTTATTGTTGACATCCAGAAGGGTCAAGTCTGGCTTAGCCTGCTGGAGCAACATCTCTGAAAGGCAGAAAAAAAAACTCTCATGACCACGGTAACCTCTTATGTTTCCATTTTGAATACCATTATCTAGACTAGAGGAACCCTTGGAAATGCCACATGGGTTAATATTTTCAAAACCGTTAAAGAAGGAGAACTGAAACAGTCCTCAATGCAGACTAGTGGAGCTCAACACCAGAGGGCGTGCAGAGGTCTTACCGACGGCCATGGACTGTCCACGGTCGGCGGCCACCATCAGAGCGGACCGCCCGGAGCCGTCCACGGCGTTGACCTCGGCCCCCTGATCCAGGACCAGCTGGAGGCCGTCCACCTTTTCAGAATAGGCAGCGGCGTGCAGCGGGGACCTATGGAGGGAGAACCGCCACCGAACACAACCAGCTGAGGATATAGGCCCACTTTCAAAGCTTCCACCGGTGGTTGAGGGGTCCACACAGAGCGGCGTCTTTACCTTCCTTTAGGGTCCCTGGTGTTGACCATGGGAGCCCCGCCACTCTCCATCAGCAGCTTGGCTGCACCACATTGGCCATTCACTCTGTTATTGAGGACCAGATTAAGACCATTATAAACCAAAGCACAGGGAACAGGAATAGTTACTACTGGCCTTCCTCATACAAGCTTATATCATATCAAGAACAATTATTGAAACGTGTCCATGCGTTCTATAAATAGAGGGATTGGCCGTTCAATTAAAAAAGGTACTTACAGAGCACAGTGCAAAGGTGTGAACGAGTGTCCCTCTTGGTTGGTGAGTGGTTTATTTTCAAGTAAAATTCTCAAGCATTCCTCATGACCTGAACAAAAGAAGCAATGTTTCAAAATACTTTGAGGACCATGCATCAGATAGTTATTTAAAAAGTACCTCAGAAATAGCATTGTGTGATTTTACATTAACTGTGTTACAACTCCCTCACGGTAATTCAGTCACCTACGTTCTTCATTGCTGTATTTAATGACAATGCTTATTGTGTATGCGCCTCAAGTTGCCTGGCAAAAACACAGAGGGATTGTCAAAGCTGTGTAAGAGAATGAAGTGTGTTAGGCCCAGCCTGGGGGGGGGGGGGGGGGGGGGGGGCACCCTGCTCCGTCTCACCGTGGTAGGCCGCCCAGTGGGTGGGCGTGTACCCACTGAAGTCCAGCATGCAGTCCAGGGTGTCCGCCTGCACCGCGGCCTTGATCAGGTAGCCCAGGAGCTGGGTGTGGCCGCAGCACGCCGCCTGGTGCAGCGGGGTCCTTCCCTGAGAGTCCCTGCCCAGAGCGGCGGCCCCGTGCTCCAGCAGCGCGCACACACAGCCCTCACTGCCCATGACGGCCTGCCGGGAGGGACACAGAGGCATGCCAGAGGATTCGAGGGATTGATGGCCCCAGCTGAGATCTCGGTTTTCAATACGCATGCTGTTATTAACGGTCTTATCCCTGGTGCCTTTAATATCAAGTGATGCATGATCCCCTGGTTTGTACCTGCAGTTTCACTCTTTTTTTTTTTGCCATTACATTTGATATACTGTTCTAAACTCGGTCTTGTATCTCATGCTTGTGGTCTGCGTGTCACCCTGACGGTACATCCTCAACACTATATAGGATATAGGGAGGTTATACACAATTTAAAATCAAACCAGTCAAATCATGACTGGAATTAATTTCCCTCTGATCAAGCCTTGCTAAGCGCAGTTGTTGTTGGTCGAGGTCGACGGGATTCACTCACAGCCCTGTGCAAGGCGGTGCAGCCCTTCTTGTCTGCTGAATTGGCGGCAGCGCCTTTCTCCAGCAGGATGTGGACGCAGTCCGTGTGACTGCCCAGGGCCGCCAGCATTAATGCGGTCCTTCACAACACACAAGAAGACAATACTTACTCCCAGCCCCATGCCCTTCTTATTTTCTGAAGGAAAGTTAGTGTGTTCTTAATGAGCTAAGAATACATGCTTAAAAGGACTCACTGTCCCTGTACGTCTGTGCTGTCCAAGATATCTGCGCTCTCCTCTCTGTTGACCAGGATGAGCAGAGAGTCCATGTGGCCTTCAGCAGCTGGATGGGATATCGTCAAACGTTTTAGAGTGTCCTTGGAATAATCAGCAAACTAATGTAAACATTACACTACATAGTCTCTTACACAGTGACTCAAAGGACATTGGGCAAATCCAGTCCTCAAATGACATACCTGTACACCGTTCAAAACATTTCCACTGATTCAATCACACATCTAAACACAGACACACATACATATACACACACACACCTGCAGCATGGAGAGGAGTCCACTTGCGTCTGTAGTCCTTGAGGAGGCAGGTGGCCCCGTGTTTGAGCAGCATCTCCACACAGCGGGCGAAGCCTCTCTGGGCGGCCAGGTACAGAGCAGTGCGACCCTGAGAGTCTCGCACGTCTAGACTCACCAGCGTCTCTGTCAGCACACGCAGCGCCTCGCAGTGACCGTTGTACGCCTGCCGTGGGAAAAAACAGCTCCAATGTTTACAGGAATATTTAAAAAGGAAGCAAATGCATAGTAGTAAGAGACTGTTAATTGTCTTTAGCACACTTTTTCATCCAAAGCAACTTGCAGTGAATTAATAATCGTCAGCAGATGGGGCAGGTAGGGGGTTAAGGGGTCAAGGACACATACTGGTAGGCATGCCGGAGAATTTAATGCAGTATGTTTTGGCGGAAGTCAAAACAATCACGACTACACTATCTGATCCCCAGGATTTGGTTATTTGCCTTGTTCCGGCTAAGCCTTATTTGTTTATAAAACCAAACCGATTTAGCCTGGGTTATATGTACTGCGGAGGACGGATGAGTGCACTCACCGCTAAGTGCAAAGGGCTGACGGGAAGGTTACTCTCTCCCTCCCCGAGGCAGTTAAAGGACATCTCCAAGAGCTGGGAGGGGGGGGGGGGAGAATGAAAGCTGGATTTAACAAAAGTGTAACAAACACGGGAAGGATTTCATCAGTAAAATTGAGCCTTCTGTTGGGATCTAACGAGAGCCCACTCTCACCAGCTCCAGGTGCTGTCTGTTGCCGTAAGCTGCTGCAAAGTGCATGGCGCTGTATCCCTTGCCATTCTTCAGGGCAGGGTTCGCCCCGTTGTCAAGCAAATACTCTAGACATCTACACACACAAACACACAAACACACATTTAAAACAGGTTAAGCTTGTAAACACAACGCATACAAGTTAGTAAAACATGTTTCATGTGTATTTCTGAGTCGCATAGAAGAGTGAGCAGTAACTTACAAAATGCAAATGCATAGGTCTTTACAAACCCGAATGATCCGATTAGAGCGCTAGAAACTTACAAATAGGCTTCCTTTGCCCTTTCCTCATGGTCATAATAACCGGAATCCTGTCTGTCCTCTCTGTTCACAAGAAGAAGAACAATAAGCTGTTATCCGTAATCATATGCAAGTGAAGCCTTCTCAGTGAGCTTGTAGAACGTGCTTCCTCTCCCACCTGCTGAAGGTGTGGGAAGCAGCGGCGTAGTGTAAGGGGGTGCAGCCCATCAGATCCACCTCGTTCACCTCGGCCCCACCTCTGACCTGGCCCATCGTGCACTGGCTGCTCCCATTGGCTGCAGCGTAGTGCAATGGAGATCTGGCAGGAAGACACCAGGAAAGGCGCAGTGAATACATAATAATAATCAATGCAAGAAAAGTACATTTTCTGCTGTAATAGTCAAATCAGAATACTGTTTTATTAGGTTAATACCTTCCCAATTTGTCCTTGATGCTCTGGTTGGCACCACTGTGCAATAGCAGGTTTAGACAATCCACATTTCTGCAAAAAACAACAACAACCTAAATAAGTACCTTAGTTTATTCAATATACATTTCATTTTAAAAACGCATGGTTTGAATCTAAATGAATAACAATCAACAAATGCATTCTACCCATTTGAAAGATAACAAAAGAATTGTTGATTTTCAAGAAGTCAGTTCCTCACGTTTGGTATATTACAGAGCTTCCTAGATGCTACTGCCATTTAAGCCTGATATACAATACCAGCATCTAACTTGACTGGATATAACATGCAACAAAAACATAACCGGGTGTTTTTGTTGAGGTATAATGCATGTTCACCCAAGTTTTAAGAACGACTGGGCGGGCTCCGGTATAGAGACCTACCCTCCGGAGGCAGCGGCGTGCAAGCACGTCCTTCCGTGGCTGTCCGGGGTGTTGATGTCAAAACCAGCGGGGGCCGTAGGCTCGTTTGTCGGAGACGGCGTCATTTTGTACAACTGACCTGAAGAAATATCAACAACCGTACATTTTAAACTCAAACATAGGGTAAACAAGTAATGGAACCCACTGTGTGTTACAAACGTATGCCCACCTGAGGTTAATAGCTTGTGACAACAGTCGGGAAAGCCGTAGAGTGCGGCCAGATGCAGTGGGAGCATCCCATCGATCCCTTGTCTGGAGAGGATACAGCTCAGTCAATGTGTCTCATGTCACACAGCTGTCACGTTGTAACCTACTGAATACCCCCCTCACCTCTCCCATTCCTAAGGCGTAAGACAAACTACTTGGGCCTCTAAGGTGCCATCAGGTCATTCAAAATGAGGTCATTCTGCATCGAGGAGACAACGGCCAATGGATGAGGTTCCTTGACAGATTTATAATTTGCATTTAGTTATTTAGTCTGTAAACTATAGGCCATAGCTTACGAGTAAAATTGTGGTCAGGGTAAATAATTTGAATCTCGTCCTCTCTTGAGCCGTGTGTCTATTCTGGGCTACAGTAGAACCATGGCAGTGCAACAAGGCACACTACGTGGAAGAGGACCAGCTCCCGGTGTAGATAACAATTCTTAATTTCATTGGATTATACACTTATTAAAATCATACTTATGCTTATCATGTTATATTTCTGCCAAGTCCGTTGCATTAGATGCCACTAAAATAAAAATATTTAAAAAGATATATTTGTACGTCATTTTGATCCGTCATGTTGATCACCGTCATGTTGACACTAGGGCTGGGTAAAAATATTGATTCATCAATGCACTGCAATTCATTTGTTCTCGATTCAGATTTTTAAATAGATTATTTCCAAAAAAAATAAATAAAATAAGCATACATTGTAATCTAGAAGCGAGTATGCCTAAATGTACATGCCCTTTTACATTTGTCCATGTTATGATTATTACTTTTATGCTGCAAGTTTAGCTCAGGAACAATAGTAGACAATGGTGCATTCCCTTTTTGCTAGTTAAAGAACAATGAAATGGTTAATTCATTTTAAAATGGTTAATTCTAAATAATATTTAGGTATTTTTGTCATCTGCACGTATTATTGAATCGATATTGAAGCAATTGGATCAATATCGAATCGAATCAAGACCTAAAGAATCTAATCGAATTGAATTGTGAGGTACCTGGCGATACCCAGCCCTAGTTGACACTATGAGTTAACACTTTAAGACTGTCAGGCTGTCTGACTCTTACTTGGCTACGTCAGCACCATTGGATATCAAGGTGACGATCAACAACTCGTGCCCAAACCTAGCAGCCACATGAAGGGGAGTATTTCCATGCATATCCGTGCAGTCAATCTCTGCACCTGTGCAAAACATAGACAGAGCAATTGGCTGAGTATCTGTTTCAATGGTTCCCTATGTGCTAACAGGGATCTGTTAGCACATATATTATAAATGATTGTTACTGGAGATGGTCTATAGTGCTGGAATGTGTTTTACCATTTTGGATAAGGATCTGGGAGCGAGTGAAGCGTCCATGGATAGCAGCCATATGCAGAGGGCTCTTCCCTTCCTTGCTCTGTTAAGGAACAGTGGGGGTCACTATACAATAGAGCAGTGGTTCCTAGCCTTTTTGTTTGAGTATTGCAGCAGCAAAGACATTTTTGAATCATTAGCATAGTTTCAGAGTTGCATACAACTTTAAAAATGAAGATTTCAAATTGTGTTTCTCTACGGTATATTTAAACCTGGTTGGGAAATACCGCGATTCAAATATTTAAAGGAGACATATTATACCACCAGTTGTGAGTGTGAGTGTGATTAGCCTTATGGTGTGTTCCTGAATCCTCGGCCGCCAGCCTTCCGAGTTGCAGGTTTGACTTCACTTCCGGTCTTGGAGCAGCGTTCCTGTTCGTCTTTGTGATTGTGGCATGAAATTGGCTAGAAGTTGTTTATTAGCCTCTAGTGATGCCATATGGGGCAGATTTTCGAAACGGCTTGTAAGGCTAATCACACTCACACCTGGTGGTTTAATATGTCTCCTCTAAGGAGATAAAGCTATAGATCTCTCAATTTAAAACACATTCTAACCTGTATGTTGACGTCTGCGGCATTATTGACCAGTAGTTCCAGACAAAGTGTCCCACTGGTGGAGATGGCTGCCAGATGCAGTGGCGTGTAACCATGGTGATTGGTCTGGTTGACGTTGGCACCGCAGTTCATGAGCTCAATGGCGACGGCCTCCTGTCCTGTATGGCACGCCATGTGAAGGGCCGAGTTCCCGAACACGTTGCCCTCATCAATCTTAGGCGCAATGGGAGGGCAGAGAGATTTTGGGGTTGATTAGTTTCAGAATCCTGCACTCTTACACAATTTTCTGCCCTCTCTAATCTTAACTGCTGCCCTTTTAATCCCCCCCCCCCCCCCCCCCCCCGCCCGGGTTATTTATGAGCATGGAAGCAGTGGCCATTTTACCTCGACGTTGAGTGTTAGCAGGTACTTCACCACGTCCAGCTGCCCCCCTCCAGCGGCAGCATGCAGAGGGGTGTAGCCCTGTGTGTCCTTGCACATCACGTCAGCGCCACGACCTACCAACAGCTTCACTATCTCCAAGTGTCCTGGAAAAAGCATTGGCTTGGTTTTAATCTATAATGGAAATAAACAAAACACCTGTATGGCACGGGGCTGCCAGCTGTTGTAAAACTCTGCATGGCTCTTACGCAAAGCACAGCATGAATGTACATTGAATATGAAGCAGCTAGCAAAGGAGCAGCGTAAACATAGCGACACTCACCAAGGTTTGCAGCCCAATGTATTGGCTGCCGTTCCTTCTCGTCACCGACACCAACGCTAGCTCCTCTTTTGAGAAGCAGATCCACCATCTGAAGAACACAAGAGAGTTGGTACATAAATAACACAGATGCAAGTCAAATTATTTCAGACATCTCCATTTAATTAAATGTTGAATAAATAGATATTTGAATGAGCCGTTCGGCACTGATGTCACTGAACTTTTTGCAAGCTGATACATGACATACACCATAGTCCAACGAGTGAAGCTAACCTCGTCCTGCCCACTGTAGGCTGCATGAAGCAGGGCTGTTCTCCCTGATTTGTCAGCAGTATCCAGGCTGGTAAGGTGTGGTATGAGAGCGTCTGCGCAGCCTGTAGCCCAGTTAGCCGCTGACACGTGTAAAGGTGTGAGCCAGGATTTGTCTTTAGTGTCTGCATCTGCTCCATGATTCAGGAGCAAGCAAACAGCCTTCTGAAATTGCCGTACCAAATATGGGAAAAAGTCAACAAACTGAAAAAGTGATGTACCTATGTATACATACTTACAGAAGGATATATCGGATATAGTATACACTAAGCACCTTGTTCCTGGAGGCAGCTGCTCGATGTAGAGGCGTCAGCCAACTCTGGTCCTTGGCATTTACATCTCCACCTTTGATGAAGTGCGTAAAATCAAATCTATTAGGACTTCTCTTTATGGAAATGAAAAAGTTCTTTGTCCTGATGTACTCTAAAGAAAAGAACACTAAGACATGAATAATTTCTCTAAATATATTCAAATGTATTTATGTATAGGGGTATTTATTACCGGAACTGATGAGCAAGTCCATAATTTGGATATCTCCTAGATAAGCAGCAGCATGTAGCGGGCTACGATGGTCTTGGTCCTGAAAGCATAAGAAGAAGCTATTCAGTATGGTTTAGTATGGGCTATGAAATACTAAAATATTAGTATTTCTTAGTCTTGAAGAATAATGATTAGTTTGGCTAATATAAAATTACCAGGGAGTTGACATCTTCCTGGTGGAGCAACAGAAACTTCACTTCCTCAGCATTACGGCTGAATATGGCCTGGACCAACGGAGACTGAAAAAGATCATAGCATGGATGACGTTTCGAGTTAGTTTATTAGTTTATTTTTGTAATTTAGTATACTGGCATACAATGGCAGATTATGAAATCTAAATCTAACATTGAATTACAAATAAATTCTCCAGTGACTGAAATTTTTCAATTTGGGTCCAAACATGGAATGAAATCACAACACATCTACACATAGAGAAAATGCAATGTAACGGTGAACCGATAGGCTTCGCTATAATCTTTGACATCTTCGCGCATTCTATTTAAATCCAAACTTCACTGCTTGATCAACGCAAATATACGTTAACTGTTTTCCAAAAACAACATTATGTGTCAGGATTCATCTGATTCAGCTTAAACTCGAAGAGTTTGCCTGACATTTCTCGGTGGATAGTATCCGAGACTTCTAACCGAGTGTATGTTGAACAATGTAATCAGGAGTGTGGCTATGTTAAAATAAATGAACGTAAACGCATTGTAGAACAAAGTCCCCGTGCAAACAAACCGATTCATGTTTATTTTCTTCAAAGACAGTGAAACAAATTGTATAATGTTTTAGGCTAACATTAGCAATCCAATCAATAAGCCTGTGTCACTTCGTAAGGTGTCTAGCTTGTTCTTGCCTGGATCCATTTGACATGCAACAACATTACCTGGTCAACGATATTCAGTAATCCCATTTTAATGTCCCCAAGATGCTCCTTCAGTAGATGATTGGGTGTCACGTGAGGCTAGCTACATTGCATTCTACACATAAGCTAAGTTACTTAAGTTAGCTAAGTTAGCAACCCTGACTGCAAGATATCGCGATGAAAGAATCAGATACAGCCACAAAGGTCCTGTACAACGTGTCTCCTATCCCTGTCAAGAAACCTTTTCGTTTCTGCGTTCAATACAACACCGTTATATATGTTACTTGAATGTATAACACCAAAGCACTGTAAAGTAAACTATTAAAAACTTGTGGGGAATAATATTTCATAGCCATTGAAATCTTATTATGAAGTTTGATTGGCTGTGCCAGTTTGTTCATTGACCAATAAGATGTGTCAGAGCTCTAGCACGTGCTCCTCCAGGACATCCGACCCGCAGGTGACATGGAATGGACACTTTCTTACCAAGAGTTAGCGATTTAGTGTTGTTGCTGTGGTCGGGTTTCTTATAACTATATGTATAGTCAATGGGATCTGTGTGTCTGTTAACACTTCCGGACTTTGCGGTATCTACCCAGGTAAGATGACGGTCATCATACTTATTTCAAGGTTAGCTATTACAAACCTGCTAACTAACTAGCATTGTCGAACTGACAAGACAAATGGCGTTATCAACCTTACATCTCATTGTTACCGACACAATACTATTGACATCATCCTCTGATATAGGATTTTTGGAGATCCATTTCATAGGTTAGGTATAGTTCAGACGGGTTCTGAACTGACAGGACTCCTTATTTACAAAGAGACGAATGACTGCCAACGCTGCAACGTCACCATTTAAGTGTCACCTGGACAGGTCCATCAACAGATTGGACCTGTAATTGTTGTAATATACCTCGTTCTGTTCTCGCGAAGAATACTGGTCTGATTCCTTTTGAAATCGTTTTAATGCTATTGTGTATCCAGATGTACTATTCTACAAATGTATTAACACAGTAAACTTACTGAGGTCCAGTGTTATTTACTCGGCATTTTACTGCATACAATAAAATATGTGGAGATAACCTGCAATATCCAATGCATAAATCACCCTACATCTGAGCAATTAACTCTGCTGGAACATAGTGTTCTTAAGAGTTGTTGTGCTTGCACGTTTATCACATAAACAGCATTGGGCAATGGAATATTTTTGGTGGACTAGATTAACCCATAAACAACAAAAATAATGCATTTATAAATATCCGATCCATGACAATGCCTTAACAACCTGATCTAGCCTTGGGAAGATACCTATTATATATAATTTGTCAGGAACCACATTATGTAACCATAAGAAATACAGATATATAACTGAATTACTGTTTTAATACTCTGTTAGTTGCTTTCATGCACCCCTTTCTGGTAAGCCTAACTGTTGTCCTTGGCAACTGCTGTCCTTGGCAGCAGATGTCTTTATTCCAGACTAGGATTTAAAAAAGTTTTGCACCTTGTGATTAACAAAAACAGCAATGCTCTGTAGCCATCTACAACGGCTTCAGTTGAACAGAAGGAAGTAGCTTTGTTCTGTACTTCATCTGAGAAACTTAAATGGTCTTTTTGATAGACATAGGTATTTTGTAACCCTTGGATATAGGTATTGTGCGTTCATTAGGCCATCATTTGATTGTGAATAACCTTGTTGTATTTTAAGCGCTATCTATTGGTCTTTGAAATAGTTCTCCTGATCCTTAGCACATGTATTGGTGTCCTTAATATTTTTTCTTTTTTGAAGCAATAAATGCATCAGGCTACGTTGGTGAATAATTCTTATTTCAGTTTATATTTCAGACTGCTACAAACTGTGTTTTTGTTTTATGAACATTCTGGCACAGTATCTGACCGCTGGGAGTGTTCTTTAAAGTTACTGTTTGGGTGGAGACGTAGATCTAATGTGATTACTTGCCCTGTTGGGTGTAGATTGTGTGTCCTGTTGTTCGTTTGGGGGTTTCCTTTTTTAAACTGATTAATTTGGTTAAACCAATATCATCATTGCCACAGTTGGTTGATCTTAAAATAAAAAAAGATATTTGGGATTGTGATAGTAATTGTAACTCTATTTTTCCTCTATGCAAGTATTGGATAGAGGATTTTTTAATGGCTTCATGCTCTTCAACATTAAAGGTTAACACAACTGAGTAAAAGCTAATAATAGGGCCTGATGCATTACAAGATGGTCACATAACACAATACAGAATTTACACAGCAGCTGCTGTACATAATAGTCTTTGTGTGATCTGGGGAGATGTTGTGTAATGAATGATACTATAATTAAAGTTGATTGTTAGACATTTTTGATGCACCCATCTTATAGCAGTATTAACATAGTAAAAAAGTTACCCGTTGCCGGGCCTTTCATCTCCCGACCGAATGTCTGGTGCTTCAAATTTGCGTTATTGGAGAGAGAGAGACAGAGAGAGGGTGTTAAATTGATATCAAGGATATCCATGCTTGTGAGAGACAGACTTTTGATAGTTATGTTTCTGCTACATGAGTTTGATATTACTATACCACATTCTTTGTGAAAAAGCTAACACCATGTCGTCGATGATGTTGTTATTCTTCCTGCGCCAGGGATGGTTCACCGGCATACATAGCCTATGGGAAGTGGGAGAACGGAAACTCTGTTAAGGTAGACCGGGTTACCGCTACTATTCATGACCCTCTCTCAGCCTAGTGTATTCATCATCTTGTAGTGAAGTTTATTGTATTATGTACTTCATTAATGTTGTTAACTACTGTAACTAGGTGTGTGTGTGTGTGTGTGTGTGTGTGTGTGTGTGTGTGTGTGTGTGTGTGTGTGTGTGTGTGTGTGTGTGTGTGTGTGTGTGTGTGTGTGTGTGTGTGTGTGTGTGTGTGTGTGTGTTATAGCAATCATGGTTCACTGTGTTTATGATTTATTACATTTCCATTTGGTCATATAGCAGACACTTTTAACATAAAGCGATTTACAAGTGACGGTGAGAACAATAGTGTGTGTGTGTGTGTGTGTGTGTGTGTGTGTGTGACCCTGGGGAGGGAATAATCCTGTGCTGTTCTGTGTCCTGCCTCAGGTTGTGTTTTCAGTCATGTGATTACATCGTCACATGACAAGGTCCCGTCTGCACATGTAGTAACAGAGTTCATAGCATGCAGTTAATGAATGGAATTGTTTTGTTGCATAGGATTTCTTGGGTTTAATCTGAGAATTTGGATGCGTTTTAAAGTATGCGGGTGCGGAGGACAATCAAAGAGTAGATACATGGTGAAAGGGAAACCTGGACGACGACAGGTCTCATGAAGAGGCTGTCAATCAAACAGTGAGGCATTTGTAGAAGACACAGAAGTGAGCCTTTTGGCAAAATCTGCTGTTTACGTAACCTAGAGAGGAACAAATGTGACCTCTGAACGACAATAATGATTAGTCACTTACGTCTGCAGAGAAGATTGTCAATTCATTCTCACAAGATCAGCCGCCTCACTTTTGTCTTGCCTTCTGACATGGTGTTGTTCTGGTCATACAATAGCTGTTTTCTTATTGCAGGAACTTTGATATTTTTCCCTTAGTAGGGATCCTCCTGCCTGCCCAGATGAAGGAAAACCAAGAAGGAGACCTCCTGGAAGGTGAGTGCCTATGATAACAGAAATCAGACACGCAACAGCAGCAAAGGCATCCATTATGTGCTTGAGTCCATCCACACCTCACCGCAAAAGCCGCTTGCAGTATAGTTTGTGATTGTGTCTTTTCCCTGTTCAAGGCGTAAGTTCTAGGTCCAAAATATTGAGTTGTATGGGGTTGTTTTACAGTCTCCTGGTAAATCACGGCAGAAGACGAAATGGAGGCAGCAGACAGTCGCTTACGCTTTCTCATTAATCCCAATTTAATTAGTTATATTTTTATCAACACTTTCGAGTGTTTTTATGACGCTTACTTAACAAAACCAAACATATTGTCTGTGAAATGTCAACGCCAAAACTTTGTTGAAACCTGACTGTCTATGTATCTGGAGGAAATTGTGGGGGATTTAGAGGAAGTGTAGAATCATTCAACCAAACAGTTGTAGTCCACGGTAATTCATTTTTAGCTTGAGGAAGTCTGTGTGTCAACTGCAATTTAATATATAACCTTTGAATGCCATGGGAAGACTGGGTAGCAGCAGGAAGCCAATGAATCTGTCGACTCAGAAAGAAGAAGGCATAGGGACACACTGACTTCTTAACCTCAACAATAATACAATACACTGAATAATAAGAATTGACCGCTTAATAAAATATTGCATATCACATATCATGTGGTAGGCTTTTGGAGAAGCTTGCCCTGATACCGTCCCTACCAGTATTTGTATTTATGCTGGTATTTAGCCTCTGTTCCATCTAACGGTTTATCTCTTTAATCTCAGATGACTTCCCGCAGAATAATGGGGAAGTGTCAGCGGGTCAGTACAGCACCGTCTCCCCTCCTGGCTCCCCTACCGACCAGGAGGAGCCCTTCTCCACCTACTTTGCGGAGAAGGTGGCTATTCCAGAGGATGCCAACCAGGTATGAATGTAGGCCGTGGTTAAGGCCCAGTCCCATTTCTACCCCTTACCCCTTCCCCTTACCCCTTAACCCTTCAAAACAAGGGGGAGGGGTAAGGGGAAGTGGTAAGGGGTAGAAATGGGATTGGGCCTAAATGTCTATGATGGTCTTTTTTTCCATAAATGACTCCTGATCATACCTCAAGGGGACAATATTCAGAATCGAAGTGAACTATCAATTGTGTTGCTCGGTAGCTTAAATATTACAAAACAATATTATTGCCTTCATCGTGGAAGGAATTGGCCTTTGACAGCATATTGCGTTTGGAGAGCCCTATGAACCACAGCACGAGAGTGCAAGTTGGATGTATGTGAACCTGTCTACGACACATTGAGTTTCATAGAGATGTGTTTCTGTTTGACACCCTAGAGAATAATAATGGCAGGGGTTGGACTGGACCGACAAGTCATATTAACCAACTAGTGCAGTAGAAATTAGGGCTGAACGATCTATCGTTTTCGACCGAAAATCGCGATCTCAAGCATTACGATTTTGGGATCGTCAAAGCTGCGGTTTTTTTTTTTTTTTTTTTATATAATTTTTTTTTACAAAAGTGCAATTATTTTGATGCTGATGAGCCATTGAAGCAAGTTTACTTAAGAAAGAGGGCTCCCTTTTTATTTGACTTTTTTGGTTGTTGTTTCTTAGGTACTTGAATAAACAGTCTTGCATTTGAAATCTGTTGCCAGCAGTTTTCATTATTGCAATACCTTAATGGAATTCATTGGTTATATTAATTTATACTGAAACTTGATTTAAAGAAAATAAATCGTGGTTGAAATCGAAACCGCAATCTCTACCAGAAAAATCGCAATTTCAATTTTTTCTTAAAATCGTTCAGCCCTAGTAGAAATTATTTAAATTAAGCCATTTGGGACTTTTTGGAGTTGTACACATGTTTACATGACGTTAAATGTGTAAATTCCTTCCAGACATTCAGTTTCCGTAAACTGTGGGCCTTCACGGGGCCCGGCTTCCTGATGAGCATCGCCTACTTGGACCCGGGCAACATCGAGTCAGACCTTCAGTCCGGAGCTAAAGCAGGCTTCAAGGTGACTAGAACATCGTCAGCCAGCACATCTACAATGTGGTCCTTCTCTTGGATGACACTCTAACCTGGCCGTGCTGCCGTGTCGTCCCCCCCTCCCCCAGCTCCTGTGGGTACTCCTGGGAGCCACCATCATCGGGCTGCTCTTGCAGAGGCTGGCTGCACGCCTGGGGGTCGTGACTGGAATGCACTTGGCTGAAGTGTGCAATCGCCAGTATCCCACTGTGAGCACTACAATCAGCATCCCTGCACTCGCACTGTTCTGTTCTCACGTGCACCCATACTAAATCGTGCCCTCCAAACGGTGATGCAACCGGCACATAAATCTGGTTTGAACCACATATAAAATACAAAAGTATGCTTTGATTGTTTCTGATCCAAACTTTGGGTGATCAACCTTTTTCGTCACAGACAGGACAATTAACTTATCTGTGTGTCAGTTACACAAGTGGTTAAAAACATAGTATTATGGCTTTTTGGTTTTTAAGGGCTAAATCCAAAAGTCTTAAGGTGTCTGACATCCTAAGTCTATCACATTAATAATAATGCAACTAATGCAGTTTTGCTATTGCACCAGCTCGGTCTTGCTGTGTCTATATTATTATCAGCATCATTTTCTCTCTTAGGTTCCACGTATAATCCTTTGGCTCATGGTGGAGCTGGCCATTATCGGCTCAGACATGCAGGAGGTTATAGGCTGTGCCATAGCTTTTCACCTTCTGTCTGTGGGCAGGTAAGATGCCTTCCTCTGTGCTTATTTGTCTCTGTTTGTGTGTTTGTATGTGATTATTAAATCTGTTCTGTTAAACCAACAGAATTCCTCTGTGGGCGGGCGTCCTCATCACGATAGTTGACACATTTGTCTTCCTCTTTCTTGACAAGTATGGTATGTGACTGGGACCCACCTCGATTAAATGCCAAGCTTGGGAAACTGCTTAAAAATACAGAAGTGGTGTTTTTAAAATGGTAACCAACAATGGTTTCTTTTAATAGGCTTAAGGAAACTTGAAGCGTTCTTTGGTGTGCTCATCACTATCATGGCCATTAGTTTTGGTTACGAGGTAAGCGCCTCCTCCATGTTTTCTCTTCTATAATCACTTCCAGACCTCAGATGGTGTTCGGGCTGCTCATTCCTTCACCGATCTTCTCTGTTCTGCAGTATGTGCTGGTGAAGCCGGACCAGCTGGAGGTGATGAAGGGGATGTTCATACCGTACTGTAAGGACTGTGGTACCATCCAGCTGGAGCAGGCGGTGGGCATAGTGGGGGCTGTCATCATGCCCCACAACATCTATCTGCACTCGGCTCTCGTCAAGGTAGAAACTCCTCATTGAATGAATGAGGTTGTAGCATAATCTATCAGTGGGTAGGGTGTTTGTCTCCCAGACCGTTCCGGATCCAATCCCTAATGTCTGCTGATTACCTGTAGGCATCGTTGAGCCATTATGTTGTATCTCGGGAAGTCAGACCAACATTTTTGTAATTATAATGAGTAAATGCAGCACATGTGTTCCGTCATCCAGCCCCAGAGTAAGGAAATGGTACCCCGTCAATGTATGCCACCTGGAGCTTGTTTTAGAGCAAGACTTCTCCTTGGGTGAGATCTATAATCCAAATCTGAGTCTGTCGATGATGAACTAACACTTTCAGAGGACGTACATTGACGGATGCTATTGCCCAAAAATTGATGTCTGTATTAGTCCCCGAGAATAGTGGAAAATAAAATACCCTCACTATTATGGAAACTATTTTTCTCCTTCTCTAAATGTCGCAGTCTCGTCAAATCGACCGCAGTAACAAGAATGAGGTGAAGGAAGCCAACAAGTACTACTTCATCGAGGCCACGATCGCCCTCTTCATTTCGTTTCTCATCAACGTCTTTGTGGTGGCCGTGTTTGCTCAGGCCTTCTACAACAAGACCAACATGGAAGTGGTGTGTGTACAGTGTTGTCAAACCACTGTTTGAGATCATTTCCAGTCCAGATCAGTTTTACGCATCTCATATTTGTCATTGACGGCATTCCTCTTTTGCAGAATTTAGCTTGCAATGGTTCAAGCTTCCCCTATGACAATCTGTTTCCCTACGACAACAGAACACTGGAGGTCGATATTTACAAAGGGGTAAGTCATCTCCAGAATAAACAATATGTACAGCTCAGTGATCAGAACGTGGTGCCAAAGAGGCACCACGTTCTGATCTAGGGCTTAAATTTAGAGGTTTAACATTACCGGACCCAAAACCCGACCGAGTAGGGCCCGGCCCCATGAATGCAGCCGATGAGACGGGCCAGTACCGGGCTCAGACAGACCGTGTATGTGCCCGGGTTTGGTCGGGCTTCTTTCTTTGGACCCGATCCAAGCTCTACTTAATGTCTTGCATAATATTGATTAACACAAGTTTTTTTACTTTATTATGAACCAATGCAAATGAATTGATCAGATTAGGTGAAAAAGGAGAAATTAGTTTAAAGAACGTACATTGGCCTCAACCTACCTCTGTGTTTCCAGGGGGTGGTGCTGGGCTGTTTCTTTGGCCCCGTCGCCCTCTATATCTGGGCTGTCGGGATCCTCGCTGCTGGACAGAGCTCCACCATGACCGGGACCTACTCCGGACAGTTTGTGATGGAGGTAGGGCTGTTGACTGCTTCTGGTTGCTATGTGAGGGAACATTGTCACGACAACAGGTGGAAAGGCTTTCCCTTGCCACAAGACTGTTGATAACCCTGTGCAGGAAATAGGGCCCTCGGACTGGCTTCACAGGCAGACATGTTAACGAGCCCTCAGAGTCGCCACCCTGCTGCCCCAGCGCGATGCGTCTGCTTGGCCTAGTTAACGCTCGCCTCTGTTTGGCTCCGAGGCTTGGCTCTTACCCAGCCCTGACCTTCGCTGCACACACTAGGGCCCCGACATGCCCGTTCATTAGGGGTTGGAAAAATAATCGATTCTTCGATGCATCTCAATTCTCGCTAGAACGATTCTGTCTCGATGCAGATAAATTAATAATCGGAATAAAAAAAAAATATATATATAGAAAAATAAAGTTTTGTTTTTTCTTTTTTGCCTGCTGCCACATTAAGTCCGCCAAAGAGGGATAATTTTTGTAATTTTAAAATCATTGAATTTATCTTCAGTGTGTGTTGGCCAATGTGATTTGTCTTGACACGATTGCGATTCAGCCTACGCATAGCATGTGTGCAAACTCACAGCCAGACACAAGAACTCCTTCTATTCAAGAGCAGCTTTTCCTTTAATGACATAGAAAAGAAAGATTAGAAATAAAATAAAACTGAAACCGATTTTTTGCATGCTTCCATATTGTGTGGAATCAATGCAGCTTCCATAATGCAAGCTGCATTGATTATTGCATTGTTCATAGAAAGTCATATTTGTGACAAAAGCTTTCTCTCTTATGAAATATTAGATAAGTTAATTCATCTGTTGATGTCTTTAATGATCATCACAAAAGTAGGAAGTGATTAGCAAACTCTGAGTAGCAAACCCAGATATATATATTTTTTTTTTTTTGAAAATCACGCATGGAAATGTACATAAAAAAAATTGTTGCATCGATAATCGCTTCAGAATCGAATCGTTGACCTCATAAAACGAATCGAATCGTGGGGTGCCAAGAGATTCCCACCCCTACCGTTCATGTCCATACATGGTTTCCAAAACACGAATTAGTCCATCTGTGTGTATTTGATGCTGTGTGTTTCGGTGTCATGGTACTTAATGCTTGTTTGTGGGAATAAGGGTTTTGTAACGGCAGTGTTTTTGTTTTTTAGTTTTTTAAGGCTTTTCTTAAACAAACGTTGTTGTTGTTGTTTTCCTCCAGGGCTTCCTGAACCTGAAATGGTCACGATTTGCTCGGGTGCTGCTCACCCGATCCATCGCCATCACGCCCACGCTGCTGGTGGCCATCTTCCAGGATATCACAAAGTTGACGGGGATGAACGACTTCCTGAACGTGCTGCAGAGCCTGCAGGTCAGCAGGGGGGGGGCGGGAGCAGGGCCGTGAGGGCGCGGCCAGGGTTCCTCTGCCTCCCTTATGGGGAACACTAAAGACACGCTAGACCCTTGGGTTTTAAACGCCTTTCATTCAGCACCAGAAATGCAATGACCTCTGGTTAAATACACTTGTTGAGTTATTGATTGATGAAACTAATAATTCAATTTTTTGATTTTCTAGGCTCAGACACTTTTTATATTGTATATGTTTTATTATTTTGTGGACATATTTTGAGTTGTTGCTTCTCCACATATGTCTTATCCATGTTTTCGCACAACATTTGTTGCCTCAATGCACCTTGCTTTAATCATCTCATTTTGGCACATTTTATAAAAAAAAATGTAAAACCCATTGTCTTCTTTCTCAACAGTTACCGTTTGCGTTGATCCCAATATTGACCTTCACCAGTCTCGAGTCCATAATGAACGACTTTGTGAATGGATTGTAAGTGTATTATTATACAAATATTTTCACGACATTGATTTCCATCACAGTCATTCTTTGTATACGACCTTGGTCAGCTTTGACCCGGACCTCGACTACGAGTCAATCTCAAAACGCTGACGTTGTCCCTAACCTTCCTCTTGTCTTCAGGGCATGGAAGATCACTGGGGGATGCATCATCCTGATGGTGTGTGCCATCAACATGTACTTTGTGATTGTGTACGTGACCAGCCTGGCCAGCGTTTGGCTGTACGTGCTGGCAGCCATCGTCTCCATAGCCTACCTCTGCTTCGTCTGCTACCTGGTAGGTGGACCCTTGTGTTAATGGATGCAAACATGGAAACATTTACGGAGGGATGCTTTTCAGCTTGACCTCCTTTTTATCGTACCTAGTATCTCCCTCGAAACTTGGGTCTACACTTGTGTTTGACATTTCAAAAAAGCTTTAGAAGATTCTGCAGCCTATAACTACAAGTTAACGTTACCTATAATGGATGTTTTGTAGAGAAACTAAACACGGTAATAAAAACAATGCTTTCTGATGTTTAATGCATGCTCCTGTCCTCTCTTGTGTTTAGGGGTGGCTCTGTTTAATTGCCTTGGGGGTTTCCTGTCTGGACTTTGGCAGCAGGGTAAGCAATAATCCTGCTGTATTCATAGAGGAGCGCCCTGAATATGATACTTAGATGTGGGTCGAAAAAAAACCAACCTCTGTGCCAACCAGCATTCCTTCAGTTTCTGGAAGGGGATTGAACCTTGCAAAAACGTGACTTGTTGTATACAATAATTTGACATGCGTCTAATTCTGAAAAGATTCTTTGTGCGTGTTTTTGGTACGAACCAAATCAGTATTTACAGGAAAGAAAAGCTGTGTACACAGTTGGATTCATCTTATAGTTCTATTTTTCCATAATCAAAGGTTTTTGTATTGGGTTGAGTGACAATAAATTGCCTTTTGATTTAATCTTTTTTTTTTAATGTTCAGACTTCAGAAGTCATGGATCATAGTACTAATATCTATCATAATCCAACTGTCACGTCCACCAAGAAGTCAAGCCTATGTTACGTGTAACACTCATTGAAACCTTTTTTTATGTGCAACTACTGTACTGGAAGCTTGCTTTATACAGAATATCATAGCTTGGGACGTACTGTATTTGACCTCAACAGATGGTACAGTATTGGTATCGACAAATATGGTGGCATTTGCCACCTTGAGACACTTCTTGGCAAGTATTCAAATTAAAGACTTGAATGTCTCATCAGTGGTGAAAGAATTATTATTTATATTTCAATGTTTTATTTTTGCCTACTAATCCTGATATTTTGATAAAACACAGTAATCCCCTCTTGGTAAGGTCACCAGTCATTCATCAGCAGTATTGCATGTGCATGTGGACCTGTGACACAGCTTTTCAGCGTGGGGTGTCCTCGCACACAGAAGGACACGCATGTAGGGGCGCCTGTCGCGGTGCTCAGGTTCCCGTTAAAGTTCGCGTCTTCTATTCTTGGGCCCCACATAAATCCTCATGATAGCGCATCCTTCAATCCCCATACTAGCCTATGCTATTTGCACGTTTTAGCCTGATTGACTTCACTCCATGAATTGACAAGTTTTTACACATACCTGCAGATAATGTGACGCATCTATTTGAGCACCAGCGAGACTTTAAATGACATGTGAACCTGATTCATAACATGGTGTCAATTCTGTCTGACCTCTTAAATAATAATAATGGCCCAGACTTGTTTGTGGTCGGTCAGATGCCAGCACAATTACAGTTTGTGAATACAGTCCATTTAACGCACAACACAATCTTTTATTCAATGTTTTTTGTTATGGGTTCCCATCTGAATATGGTGGAGCAGAGACCAGTTCATGTTGCCCATACTGATAGCTCTTACTGGTTTCTACTTTTTCCACAATATCCACCATTATTTGCTAAGGATATTCTTTATTTCTAGATGTTTCGCGTCATTTAACATTGTCTATGTAATTTTAGTCATTTTACAGCATCAAGTCGATTTGAATGTTTTGGTGAACAAAAGGCCAGCGTAAATTATTCTTTAATGTTTTGTCCTTTTTTGTTAAGAGTTGAACTGCTGTCATCAGTGCCTTCTGTGAAATAATGACACAAGATAGTGAGTGTCCCTTTAATGAGTTGTCTCAATGCACATTCTGTAGGCCAATGTAGTGTTCTGTAGCCTTAAGTAAACTATTGCTGTCTATAACCAACTGAAGTCGTCGTCGTCATCGTCGTCTGTCCTTTGATACTTGCTTAAGTACGCCAATGCGCCATGTATCCGTATGAATAAACAAGAGGATATATGGAGACTCGTGGTGTCTTGTGTCTTGGTATACCTTTTGGCAAAGTAATTCTATGTTTTCCTTTTTAGAAGTCAGAGCCACGGTAGTATGATTACTTTGTACTTTTGTTTGCAAGAGTAGCATGGTTTATACTGAATTAATCTCACTACCTGTATTTACTTACATTGCAAGCTGGCAAATTCTTCTGAAAAGGATGTCTCTGCAGTAAGTAAGATACTCTAATAATCAAAGATCCAAGTAAAATTTGCATCTGCATTTTACCTCAGGATTATCTTGAATAGATACTTTTACAGTTCTATACCCAAGTTTATATTGTGAACTGACTCAGGTAAACTTACTTGTCTGTGAGAAATCTGCCAATGTTTTGGGGTATACTTTGGATGTTTTCACAGGTGAGCATACCCAATGCCTATTTTTTTTTTGTAATCACATCAGCTATTTGATTACAAGTAATAATCATTCTGGCCTAACTCCAATCCAACAAATTTCTCTCTTGTACTAAACAAATTGATTGTAAATCCATCATCAGCATTAGTGTGGACAATCCCACCCCTTCCTCCTGATCGTAAAACAAAAAACTTGACAAAGATTTCCCTGCTATCCAATATCCGATACAGGGCTGCATTCGACATGTACAGGGCACTGAGGGTGGCTGCTGCTGTTGATTTACCCTCAAGTGCTTAAAATATGGAAGCTGGAGATCGGAATCCATTTGAGCCTGCAAAAAAACACCCCTCTTGCATGTATTTTTTTGTAGGAGTTCGCAAAGTTGAATGTGCAGTTTATCTTACATTAACATGCACACAATGACTAACCCCCTTTTTATTTTCTTCTAGGTTCGGCTGGGATTGTCAGGCCACACTGACCTCTACTTATTGAACGATATGGATGCTAATTCCGTGTCTGAACAGTAGGGAGAGATGTAGAGATACACTCCGCAGCATCCCATGCTGCTTGGCTGTGCCATCCTCTGCTAATGTATAGGTGTGAGTGAGAGGGAGCGAGAGAGCAAATGAGAGATAGCATTGGAAGGAGTTCATGCCCAGGAGTTTACTACAAGAGCTTTCAAAGTAAGAATGTGCCTTATGGATTCCCATCCATCCAGTCACTTTACCCACTTAGTCCTGCTGAAGGGGAGGGGTGGAGCCTATCCCAGTTGTCTGTGGGCAACAAGGCCGGAGGATTGCCAGTCCATTGCAGTCCTTTCGTGCATGGGTCTCCAATCAGCCTAACCCTTGTGTCTTTGGTGGTGGGAGGAAACCAGAGTATCCACTGGTGACCCACGATTAAGAGTAACCAAGAGAGAAGATCCAACTCCACCAACCAACATGCAGGGCTCCAGCTGGGAATCCAACTTGAGTCTCTGCAGCTGTGAAACAAAAGTGCTATCCATTGAGTCAACTCACACCACAGAGAATAGTAGATCAGACGGGTTGTGCCATGTGGGTCATTTTCTTATTATTGTCCCATTGTCTGTTTATTTTGATATGAGAATATTACATGAGGTGTGTAATAACTGTACAGCAAAGCCATTTTTTTTATGAATATCCAAATATGGGCATCCCTCACCAAGCCCGGAGCCTCTCCATTGTGAATGAAAGCAACAGATTTTTATTGTGATGAACTTCGGTGCTGCAATTGCGTTCCAACTGGCTGGCATTGAGCACTTCAAAATAGCACCATGGACGGCATATCTTTGGAAATCAATCTGCATCACATGGCAAATAAATTAATATTAACGACGAAAATAACCGTAAATAATCCCAATGACCATTTTATGTTTAGCGTGGTTCCTGATACTTGTCCAGTAATTCACATTATTCCTTGAGTAGCGACCACCTTCTTTCTTCCCTATTCTCAATATAAACATGGCGACATTCGTGATTTATTGTATTTTTTTAAACAAAACTAAGTTGCATCATGTGGTGTATTCCGGTACGATTCCATCCACAAGCCTTATTTTAAGTGAGTTAAATTTATGTTCATTCTTAACTAAATTATACGTTTTGTTTGTCAAATTATGTTATTAATTATATCTGCAATTTTCTGCAGCTGTCATTTAAAAAAAAAAACTTTAAATGGGAATAATTTTTTAAGGAACTATTGATTGAGTTGATATAAATTGGGATATGCAAGTAGCAATACATTTCTAAGGAATTGTTAAGAAAAACATATTAACCCAGAGAGTGAGTCTTCAGGGAGTCCATTCTTTTTTTTTAATACATTTCCTTTTCAAGTTTGAATTTTTTTATGAATTCCTTTTGTGTTGTTACTTTTTTCTTATGCTTTATTTTTTATTTTTTATAGAAAACGTGATGTGCAGTTGTACATTATCAGAAAACCCCCAAAAGTATATCTCCATTCACAACAATTGACCAGGTCAATTATTGGATGAGTAGTCGGCCGCTGCTGCTGTTTTGAATTAGGTTAATGGCATTAGAGCAATGTTAAGTGCAAATTACATGGGGCACATTTTTGTTTAGTTAACAAAATTTAAATAATATTAAGAAAAAACTTCTGTCTTCAGATATTTATCAATTCATCTTATATTTACAGTCAAATGTTTCCACACGAGTGCAGCAGTGAACTCAGAGCCGTCGTTGACAATGAATTTGATTTAAAAGTTAACAGCCATTTAGAAACATTGCTCTTAGAAATATTCAAGTGGATATGTAACAATCTTAACGTAAAAGCAAGATGTAATGAGTGTTTTAACTCAGTTTTGTATTTGATATAAATTATTAGCCTAAGGTCAGTAGAAATGATAAAGTTTCTATCATTTTGTTTTAAATCAAAGGGTCATATTTTTCATTATTTATTAATAGTAAAAAAAGGAATACAAGATTACAACTGCCTTTAATCTTTGTCCTACATGGCTTGAGATTCTTTATAGTAAAGTCCAATAAGTAAAAGAAATGAAAAGACCAAATTTAAAATGTTTTATGGTTTTACAGATGCTTACACCATGTGTTTATCTTGGTTAACTGAAATGTGCATAGAACCAGCAATACAACCGAAAAGAAATCTGAAATAAAACCAAATATTTGTACATGATTGTATCATTTCTTCCATAATTAGCTACTTCTCATCATTCACTGACATCTCCTTCTGCCAAATCCTCGTTGGTAGCTGGTATGAAGTCTGGTACCAGTGCCTTGGACCCGCTCCCCATTAACCCTCTAAAGGCCTGCCTCCCTACGCCCACCTTTCACCAAAAATGTCCACGTCTTCTGGTTACGTCCCATCCACCTTAAAGCTAGCCGCAGTCACCCCCATACTCGAAAACATGGACTTGACCCTCCCAAGTCCCCCAATAACTGCACATCCCTCTCCTGGTCCCACTCCTACCT
The DNA here is from genome assembly GCF_026213295.1 of Gadus chalcogrammus. Taxonomy (NCBI): domain Eukaryota; kingdom Metazoa; phylum Chordata; class Actinopteri; order Gadiformes; family Gadidae; genus Gadus; species Gadus chalcogrammus. The sequence goes on from NC_079424.1 coordinate 17,811,057, forward strand.
CTCCAAGAGACATCAATGCATCTCGATAATCAACTGCAAATCAACAATAGCTCCTTTCACTTATGGTGTCCCCTTCTCTTCATCTTTTACGTGCTCCCTCTCAGACAGATCCGCCGGCATGGCCTCCAGTTTTACGGTTATGCCGATGATACTCTCCTATGCCCTCAGATATACTACGCCCTCGCCAACAGTACAACACTGCTGCCACTCATTGTACCTTCAAACATTCAAATATGAATGGAAAAGCAACTTTCTGAAACTGAAGTGCAATAGATCAGAGATTGTAATCCTTGTCCCAGACTACCTTACCCGCCCCACTCAGGAATTCACACTCCATATCGATGGCTCCACTGTCACTCCATACAACCGAATCCGTGACCTTGGAGTCATCATTGACCCCAACCTCTCCTTCCTGCCCCATGTCATCCACATTACCAAAACAGCCTTCCATCTCTGTAACATTCCCCTTCAACAAGCCTCACTGTAAATCACTGCTGCAGAAACACCATCATGTATGTAACATCCAGGCCCGACTACTGCAACAGTAGCTTCAATGGTACCACCAACTAATTCCTTAATAAACTCAAGTATGTACAAAACTCTGCCGCCCGGCTTCTTACCAGTACCTGCTCAACTAAACACATCAACCCAGTCCTCCGTGACCTCCACTGGCTCCTGGTTAAACATAGGATCAACTCCAACATTCCACTCAGCACTTGCCAGGCTCTCAACATCCTGGCTCCAACCTTCCTTTCTGACCTGCTCCACCACCACGTCCCCTCCCGATGCCTCAGGTCTGCCGATGTCGACCTCCTGCACATCTCTAGGACCAAGGGCCACACATGGGGTGACAGGGTGTTTTCAGTCGCCGCCCCCTCTGTTTGAAGTCATTACCAAATCACATCACAAATGCCCCCACAATGTCTTAATTTAAAGAGGCCCTTAAAAATCTTCACTTGCTATTCCTACTTTTTTTATTAAATACTTATTAGGTTAGTTGTAGAAGTTTACTGTTTGTTTATCCTAATGTATAATGTATGTAGTTCTCAGGGGTTTGAGAACTTGGATGTATTATTATTATTATTATCTAGTATCATAACCACTGCAATGCTTAATGTAAGTTTTGTGTGGTTAATATTTTGGATACACTTGCGACTAACTTTGGATAGATGCATGGCACCAGCATAATTATTTTAAAATAAGTAATACATTTTTGTTGTGATTTTTTTTTAAAGAAATTAAAACTGGAATCTCCTTTGTGTATAATGATTTCTTCCACTTTGTAAACTTATTAACGCCTGGGAGTCCTTCTGGGAACACATCCTGGCCACAGGAGGGCGCTGCGACTTGTCTTGACTTATTTCTGGCTGCTCTTTCTCAGCTGCTTCTCTTTCAAGCCTCTCCGATGCCTACGTCACCACATTTCGCCGATGTGATGAAAAAGCGTGTAATAATCTCCTAGTTGTCCTTTATTTTTTGATATACTGCTAAAAGTCGTAAGTCTTCTACTTTATATTGCTAACGTGTTTTATTCTAAACCACTCATGCGAACATTTACAAAGCATATATTTCCATGGAATATTCCTGAAGAACATTTCTGTGTACACTGATGGCAATCAACTATTTGGCATGTTCATGTGGTTCACGATTTCCACAGCTCCCTGATACAGATGCAAGATGAGGAGCGCACACCTGGTGCTGTGTGTTCTTGCTAGAACATACCTGCTGCTGTGGCTTTTTGGGACCCTCGTCGAAGGAGCTCGTCAAGGGCAGGACATCAAATGTGGAGGTATGGATGCCAAACACGCATAGAGAGACGTTAATCTGGTCTTTTAGCCCACATTTGAATTCTCCTGTGTTGTCTATAGCGTGCCGGGCCCTAGTTGATGAGATGGAGTGGGCTATCTCCAAGGTAGACCCAAAGAAAACCATCCAGACGGGATCATTCAGGATTAACCCTGATGGCAGCCAGTCAATTAGAGAGGTAAGGTTACACCGGTTGATTGCTCTTCTAACGTTTCCAAACCTCAAATCGTCTCTTGTTAGCTAATTGGGAATGTATTATTATGGCTTGAGCTTATAGGCGAAAGGTTTGTTTCCTTCAAAGCAGGAAAAGGAATGTAAATTGCCAAACATAGTTCTTACTACATCTAGTGATCTCTATAACGTGAATCAATAGAACTGGGACGGAATGGAATAACAACAGCCTTCAAAGTTTCACAAACATTTTGCATTACATTTTTCCTCAGATTGATTTACTCATTTTATATATGTTGATATTTTTCTTATTTCTTACCAACAGATCCCTCTGGCCCGCTCGGAAGGACACCTCCTGGATTTGATGGAGGATGTTTGTGAGAGGATGAAGGACTATGGGGAGCATGTGGACCCCAACTCTAGCAGGAAGACCTATATCAGGGTCGCATCAAGAAACGGTGAACCCATGGACCTCTCGGAGGCCAAACTGGATTCTACAGTTACCTCAAGTCTTAAGTTTGCGGTGAGTAGAAAGTGTGGTTTTAGATGGGGTAATTGTTATTTCCATTCATCTATATATGTTCTTTATTTATCCCTAAGGGGAAGTTATGCTGTTGAGAACTATGATGATGTCCTAAATGTTAGCTCCTGTGTAACATGGTATGTGTTCTTTGTTATTCCTCAGTGTGAAACGATAGCCGAACAGAATGAAGACGAAATCATTGAATTCTTCTCTACTGAGACAGAAAACGTCAAAGACAAGCTTTGCAGCAAGAGAACAGGTTAGTGTGTCGCCTCCCTTTGTCCTACATTAACATGCAAATAAGTATGAATGTTGTCTTGAATTCTATGTTGTTGACTCCATTCTGAGTCATACATGAAATACTAAACCTATTGGGATCTGTTTTGACGACGTTCTTGTAATTCACGGCTTCCTCTAGATCTATGTGACCATGCTCTGAAAATGCACCACGATGAACTTTGATGTTTTCCACCTTGGCGGATGTCTCCTTGAGGTATCTCATAAAACTGTTCATAGTGGTGGCTATGGTCACAAGTTTAAATCATGGCATTGAAATAATTCCCCAGCAGCACTAATAAACGTAAAATAAAAAATGTAAGTGCCAAACATATTATCAAATCTACCTTTTTATAAAAATAAATAACCTGTTAACGATAATCATGTAGTCATTGTCACACATTTGTAGATATTCTAGCTATTGCAAATTATTGCATTCGGACCCAGATTAGAAACACAACCTCTTTGTGCCCTCTTGCTGTATCATTTCTGTAGAACGCATTTATATGTGAACTGTCTGCATTTTGAAAGTGAATATGTGTGAATATTCCCCAGATTTTATACATTTTGTTACCTCAATCAAAATAAATTTGTACCACATCAACTTTAATTTGTCATCTATTCTTTGTAAAGACAAAAATATCTTATGGACATGCATGCATTTGAGAATTCTTTATTTCTTTAAAAATGGATCAAAAACGATTCAATATTAAAACATGAATCAAGTATGTATTATGATTTTCACAACATCAAAACCATGAATGGATGAAAAACAATGATAAAGGCAATGCACAGATAACATCTTTAAAGATTAATAACGGAAGCATTCAACGGAATTAGAGCAATAGTGAATGAATGAATTATTAAGGCATTTCAATCTACCACTTCCACCAATGTAACCAATCTATAAATTAATTTAAAGTTCTGAATGAGTAACTTTGTTAATATCATTTAAATCAAACTGTTCAGTTCATATCCACATCAGCAAACCTCACTCTGTCACCCCTTGTACTACATCAGTCACAGGAGGAACAGATAGCATGGCAATCTTTTCCTCAAGCATTGGAAGATCCTTGCTATTTCCTTCTGTCGGCTGCACTAGATCTTTGATACTTTCTTTTGGGCAATCTGCAATCTCGTCACATCCCAATGGCAGAGATAAGACAGATGCATGGTTTGTGTCTGTCTCATCTCGTCCACCCTCCTCAATCTCAACTAAACTTTCCTCGACTTTGTCATCACATATATCTTTCTCCTCCTCATCCAAGGGGATCTTGTTATTTGTTGTCTCCTGCTCCTTCACGAGTTCAGGGTTGTTGTCAAAGTCCTCCTTCTCCTCAACCTGCTCAGCACTGTTTACAGCAGTTTCCTCCAAATCTTGTCTGTTTATGTGGCTGCAGGACAATGTGTCTTCATCCTGGAGACCTGCCTCCTGGTGTCCATCTTGTGGCCTCAGTCCTACTGTCGCATCCTCCAACGGTTCCTCCTCCGGCTCTTCCAGTAGCGTTGTTCCATCAAGGACGAGCTCCTCTTCTGTATCGCTACTATCGTGATCAATGGAAGACACTATTGCTTTCCCAATTCCCTCAGTGTTAGGAAACACTATGTCCTCAGATTCCATATCCCCCTCATCTTCTATAGAAGCCAAGTGTTCGATTGCGTTCTGGGGGTCCCACAGCTCACTCACCTCTTCATCTTCATTCTCAGAGTCAGGTGCTGTGTGTTTTCTAATGCGGTTCACCGCATCCCATAGGGACCTGGGATATTGGGACTCCCCTGTGTCTTTCATGGTATTTGGAAGCTCCAGTGGTACAGTGTCCTCTTCTACTGGATGAGGGGGAAAACCATGAGAGTATTCCAAGGGTGCAGAGGATAGAAATAGAAGGGGTGTGTTAGATTCCAAACAAACAGAGGGGGAGATTTCTGAAATGTCAGATAGAAAGGGTTCAGAGTGAAGGGCTTTGTTTTCTGAAACAGATGGGGAAGTCAAGTCAGTTTGCAGAGCTGGCTCACTGTTAAGGTCAGAAACATCTGACAGAGAGGGCATAATTTCAGAAACACAAGGAGAACATTGGAGGTCAACGGTGTGTTTTATGACTATTGATGGATCGAGGCAATGAATGACAGATTGAGGGCACGCATCATCTCCGGTTCCCTCTGTTTCTCCGTTGCTCTGTTCCTGGCTGCATGATTCAAAGAGGGGCTCCGTTGTGTTCGTGAGTTTCTGCAGACTGTTGACCTCTGTTAGTGACTCAAAGTCAGTGGTGTTGTCTTCAGAACTGGCAGTCTGTTCCTCCAGCTCTGTAACTTCCTTGATATTTTCTTTTGTCGGCTGCACTAGATCTTTGATTCTGTCTTTTGGGCATGCTGCAATCTCGTCACAGAACCCTGGTTCTCCTGTATCGTCTTCAAAGAGGCGCTCATTAGTGTTATCAGTGATGTCATTATTTGTAAGCTGCAAACTGTCATCCAACTCGTGTACCTTTTCACAAATAGCAGAAGATGAATCTTCCGGGTGAACCGATGAATCGAGACAATGGAGATTCAGGAAAGGGTGTTCAGGCGTGGACGTGATGGGCAACGGAAATAGAATGTATTCACAGGGAGGAGGAGATACATCAATGGATGTCGATGAACATGGTCTCTGGGGAGTATGGGTTGAGGTTTCTGGATTTTCTGAGGCATCATTGATGAACAAGGAAGGAGGAACTGTTTCTGTGGCTGACTCACAGGAAAGAGAATTACGCTGGATGTGACATGGGAAATCAGGAGGTGACTCTGGTTGTAAATCGGAGGGGTCAGATGGAGTGGAAGAACAAGCATTGTTTTCATTGGGTAGATTGTTTTCCCCTGTGCTCTCTTCCTGACCGTCTTTTTGAAACACTTGTTCATGTAACACACTGCTTCCCAGAGGTTCTACATCTTGAGATTCCCGGTCTTCTATGACGTCCTCTCTTGAATCAGGGCAGTCTGATATTTCTGGCTTTCCATCCCGCAGGATTTCAGGATCTTCATTATGTTCTGTGTCTAATACATCTTGGGGGATATTTATATCTTGCACAAACTCACTCTCACTCTCATCTGCGGGGTCATCAGGTAACTGTGTCACCATCTCTTTTTGTTTCCCTTCGGTAAGGCACAAAACATCCGTTATGTTGTAAGCTAGTGGGGATGTTTCCTGTTCATTTTGTTGTTCATTCTCACTACACAGGTCAGGAACTGTTACAGTCTCCTCACATGTCAGCTCGGTGTTGCTGTCAAGCAAAGGGATTCCCAGGATCCTTTCAGCACGCGCCGTCAACGTCTCCTTTTCAGGAGGGGAAATCTGAGGCAGGCAGGGGAGACAGAGGTCACTTGCTTTTTCAGGCTGCAGTTCCTCTGCCTTCAAGAAATCTTCATGTGTTAGATCTGTTGGGTCTCCTTCCTCTCGGTCAGTCTGAGGTTCAGGTTCATCAGGTGCAGGGAAGGGGTTAACCTGGGTTTGGATAGCTGCAACGAGGCCCGTGTCTACATTAGGAGGATCGTATGGGGGGTGGAATAAATAATTAACATGCTCCTTCTTAGGAGAGGGAATCAACTCCATTCTGACTAGTACACTGGTAGTGTCGATTACCAGTTGACCTCCGCAGCTCTCTGCTTTTTCATCTTCCTTTATCTCAAATCGCCTAACCTCAATGTCAATAGGACGGCCACAAATGTCTGTACTCTTGCTTGTTGGACTGTTGTTGACCAGAGCTCTACATCGGAGGGAACTATTCTTGTCCATCCTGGCGGTGTATCCAGGCTCCCTCCACAGTGGGAATCTGAGTGGTGATGTCTGTCCTACCTGTGGTCCAACTACAGGATTTACATCACCTACACCATCTTTTTCTGTGGTTGATTGTAAATGCGTCTGATTTGCTAAACTACAGCCTGTTTGTGACTCTATTTTGTGTCCCGCAGCTTCCTGGCTCTCCACCAAACCAACTGTGTCTTTTCCATTCTTTCTGGAAATAGTATGTTCGACTGGGATCTTTGACAGATTTTCTACACTAAAGTCCACCTCATCTGCAAGTTTAGTCATTCTGTGGATGATGTCATTGTCATCCATTAAACCCTTAGTAATCCCCCCTAATTCCGAGCTTTCACTGTTAGATTTTCTGGTACAATGTGGCACAGCTTTGGTTTCTACATTTTCTCTCAATGTCTCTGATTTAGTTTCACACATTCGCGAGACCAAGCAAAATATGGTTGCTCCACCTGTCCTCTGGTTTAATCTAAATGTCCGTCCTTCAATTACATTTGAACTTATACCCTCGGTTGGCTTTGATTCCTGGACCTCACGTGGTGACGAGTGACTGACGGGTTGAACCTGAGTGGGCTGTGAATAAATCGGTTGATTCTGCCATAAAGTATTAGTCGCTTGAATTCGATCCTCGTAAGAAGTAGAGTCCAAGGCAGATCTTTGCTTCTGGGACTCTTTAATGTCCTTCTCCTTATTTCCTCCTCTTATGTCTTGCAAATCGCTAGACATGTTTTGATTGGGTTGTGTTGACTTTAAAAAGGATGTGTTTCTTTTAGCTTGCTGGTCTGTACCAAATGTGTTGTGGTACTGCATACCAGGTGATCTGTTATGTTGGCCATCATATGCAGGCGGGCCTATGTAGCCAGGGGGTTGGCTAAACCTCATTCTCTGGTAATTGTTCCTTTCCATGGTGCTTTCAGGAGGACATACCGGTAAGGGGTTGTTGGTCATTGTCTTCTGGTGACCTCCGACCCCCATCGGGCCTCGGGGACCCGAATACGACTCTGACCTCTGCAGCGCTGCCATGTGAGGGTCCGGTGCATGCCTGTTGACCCTCCCCAGGGTCCTACTGGTATCAGGGGCTTCCTGGAAGGCACCCTTCATCTCGGCACCCATCCGTCGCCTCCTAGGAAGGGAGTGGCTGTACCGAGCTGCCCATGCCTGCAACTCCCGGTAGCTGCTGTCACTCAGACTGCTACTGCTGCTGCCGGGCTCCCACCTCCTCTGCCACCCTTCGTTTGGGTTCCCTAACTCATACTCTCTCTCTGGTGCCCCTCTGTATCCTCCTGCTCTCCGTTCCCCTCCTCTCGTCTCTTGAGGCTGAGGGCGGTCTTTGTTTGGGTTGTCGAGCCCGAAAGGGAAGTGGGAGGCGGCGGGGGCGGCCAGGTCTGGGTTGGTCCAGTTGGTGTAGTCGTGCAGGATGCCTCCTGTCCTGGATCCTGGTACATTCCAGCAGCTGGGCTCTCGCTGGTCACAGAGAGGCAAAGGGAGATACGTGGCCTTATGTCTGTCATGGTACCTAATGAGCGGAAGAGCAGGGGTATAATTCACTACATAAGCAGTATGAATTCAGTATGATGGTACAATTTTCAATGAAAATAATTTCACTACTTGAAATTGGATGAAAACCATAATGCTAAAAACATAATACAATTAGTAATCAAAAAACTTTTTCTAACACTGTTATTGAGTTTCTAAATGTTTTCTTTTTTCAACAAAACTAGACTTACATGTGTGTACAGTTTGGTCCAGGTACTGTACAATATTTGGCATAAACAGGTGACTGCCCCTGACTCTCAGCCCAGTAGGCCATCATTGGGTCTGGTTCCACAACTTTACTCTGCAACATACGACACGAAAAAAAATTATGACTGAGTAATACAACCGTTCAACTTTAAAGATTGATAAGGAAATGTGAAAGGTCAAAGGAAAGTGCTGGACTTTAATATCCATGAAGATAAAATAACGCTTTATTGATCCCTCCAGGAATTGTATCTATCAATATAAATCAATCGTTCCCTGCTGACCTGCCCCTTTGATGTATAAAAAGCTGTAAGGTGGAAAAAGAAAAGGTACGTACAGTATGGAGAAGTTGAATGCTTTCCCCAGGTAGGCGTCCTTGCTGCTCTGTTGATGGCCAAATTGCCCAGCTTGTTTTAAGAGGGACAGTGTTTTTCAATTCCCCCCCCTCTCCCCTGGCACGGCTCCCATTCACTCCCCCATCGGGACCTCCCACCTCCCACCAGTGGCCAAACAGCTCAGGATAAAGCCCACGGCGTTTTAGTTCATTACAATTCTTTAAAAGACATGCTCTTCTGTCCTTTCATAATTCTCATAATTCACAAATGCTGTTTGGTCGTATTATGAGACTGAATAATCTGCCTTAGTGTTTATCTGAAATGCAGTCTGTGTCCCAGTTATATTTAGTTGTATTTTTTTGACAGTTACAAAATAAATCTCTCCTTGCTACTCTAATCTCTCTTTACTAATGGAATGCTGAAATGGCTTTAGGAAGCCAATTGTTGCAGGTGACGTGGGTTTCATTACATGTAATAACATGTACGAAATTCATCCATTCAGAAAAGCTGGTTCATTTTTACAGTGCAAGAAAATAACATTTGACATTAGGAACAGTTTGATTTATTTAGGGTGTTTTAATATCAATAAATAACATTTGAAATCAAGAAGATAAAGGAATATAATTGACGGAAGTTGTAGACTTGTTAACTTCTTCAGAGAGTGTGAAGCCTCCCTGCTATTAAAAGCTTCCATCTGACGTACAGTACAAACATGGACAGCTCAACCCCTGTGTATCACTGTCTCACCCTTCTAATCTGGGGACCTGCAGGGAAACAGACTGTGAATGTAGATAGGGATCTGTGGTTTCGTTGGGTGAATTGTAGTAAATGGGCAGATAGGCGGGTGGAGGGTTTGCATCTCTTTCTTTGAAACTCTCCAGCGGAACAAACAGGCTTTCCTTTCCTGAACAGAATCGCTGTACATCAGCAGGCCCCAGGATGAGAGCCTGGTGGTTTATTGGGGGGGGGGGGGAGCAGCAATCTGTTGATGTTGACAAAACTGTTGTTGGTGAGCAGACCCTTAGCTATGATATCATCGTAATGAATTGTACCCATGAGCTGTTATGCAAATTGTAATAATTGATAACCTGATATACTGCGTTACCTTTTGCATGGCTGTTATAACTGATAAATGCTATTTGAGTTTCACTATTAGGTATTTATATTTGAATCAATTTTTTTTACATTATTCAGTTTTATAGTATCGAAATATATTTTCTAATATTTTTTTAATCCACAGAAATACAATCAATATAACAAAACATACACCGTAAACCTGAAGAGATATGTCAAATAAACCTTTTCATTTATTTCACTTAGTGTTTACAGTACACAAGCACACATGTCAACTCTCTTCCCAACACATTGGATTGAAATATATATGTTGATGCCCACCCAACAGAATTCTCCCAAAGGCATTGCCAATATTGGAATGCCTCCCGGTTCGGACTTTAAACGACGAATGATTCACTCAATTTACATTAACTCTGTTATCCGAAGCACTGGAAACTCTGAATAACATGAAGTCATTAAAAATAAATATTTTTTTTTATCATACAGGAGACCGCAGTAGTACACCCAGAACAAAAACACATCCAGCCTCATGTGCAAACTGCAAACAGTTAAAAAGGTAGCAACTGGAAGGGGACAGAAAGGCACAAAAACAATCTATTTTAGTCAAGAAGCACTTAATGAAAAAGTGCAGCTTGCTGTCGAAAGGGCATGTCTAATGAAAATGCCACAGTTCGGCAACTTTAGTTTAAAATATACTGCTTTTGAGTGTGTAGTCCAAACAAACAAATGACATACTGACAAGAATATCACATAGCATGGAGTGAAAGCATATTAACAGGACAAGTAGGACGTTTTGACATGATTTGTCATTAAATTATTGTTCCACCCATAGACAAAATTCACATTCATTTAACCTTTATACCAATGAATGTCCATTGTAGCGAATCAATGAAGAGATTCTTCATCGTGTAATTAAGAGAACTACTTCATCGGTGTCGGGTTAAGGACCAGTCCAGGGCACAGCCCTGATTATCTGTGTGCAGGCTTCTCAAAAACAAGACAGTGATTAGACATTTGAGGGTGTCGCCAAAGTCTATCTCAAATGGTCTTCAAAAGCATTAGGATTGATTTTGAAGTAGGAAAAATCAAGCAAAGAAAGTCTGATGGATCTCTTGTTTTCTGGTGGGTAAACCGTAATACAGGCAGTGTTACCGGGTAAAAGACACAGAACCAGGTGGACTCACAGATGCACACCAACCAATCACATAGAAAGCTAAATGCAGAAGGAGGAATGCCCCATTAAAACTTGGTTCCGAAAAGAATAAGTATTAGAACGATGACGATGACGAAGAGGACCAAAATGACCAGCATCTTCCTGTTCTTTTTCTGATATTGTTCAGCCTGCCGGGAAAAGATGATGCGGGTTATTCAATTTGGTCACATTTCAGGAACTTGGCAAGTCTCGTACTAACAATAATAATCATCATTCTTATCAAAGACATCTTTTTACATCTATGTTCAACAAGGTCTTTACCTTTTGTAACTGTTTTAATCCGTCTTCTGTTTTTACACACGCCTGCTCCACGTTGAAGTCAATTCTGTCCAGCACCGTTCCCTTTGGGTGGAATAAGAGGACATACTGTTATGATCATATAATGATCATGACATACTGCTATGATCATAATGATCATCATATCCATCGATGAAAATATCAAGGTTCTTTCCACACCTGTTCCACCACCATTCCGGCCAAGTCTCTAAAGATCTCATTGAGGTCTGAGATGGACTGGACGACTTGTCGGATCTCCCTTTCACGCTCCTCCACCATAACAGAGTTCTCTTCCACCAGCACCAGCTGATCGTCTGTGAAACCCTGCAAGCAGAAGGGGTTTCAGTCAAATCCTTTCAAAGTCTCTGGTTAAGAAGAAACGTTGGTTGGTAATGTATAACAAATTATGCCAGCACCTGTTCAGGCCGAGAGTTTGTACATGAGGTTGTACTTTCATCTAACCAAATATGAACTAAATATTTTTAGATATTTGATGCATACAATAATTAAATAAGTTAATTTTTTATAGGTCCTCGAGGATTTGTAATGATTAAATAGTCCAATTATCTTTCAAAGAAGGACAATGGCTTGGACCCAAATGTAAAACCGAAGGTCATGCCACCTAGAGGGCAATGCAATTCTCTCAATATGTGGAAGCAAATCGACCACCAATACTATGTCCTTGTGCTCTTGAAAGCCAATTAATTGTTAAAGAAATTCATTTAGAAAGGCTTGATTCCATGCGTGTGTGTGTCCACAGTTGGAAAAGCCTCTTACCCTGTCAAAGAGAGCCAACTCTGTATCCTCCTCCAATAGAGGACCAGAGTCGAAAAAGTGCTTCGACCTCTCTTCTCGGTTCTTCATACCTGGAAAACAGAATAACAATTTGCCATTCTGCATAGAAGGACACATTACAATGGATAGAAAATGTACAATCCTGAGAGCGAAAAAAAAAGGGCAGATTAGGAAAGGCATTTAAAAAGGGACCCTATTTGACCATGAGGTGTGAGCCATACAAGCCATTTCAAATCTACCAAGCCCATGTGAGGGTGTCCACCCAGATGTATGATGGATACCATTTTTACCAGTTGCTCCAGTCCACTATGTAGGTTTATACATACATCTGGGTGGATACTCTCACTTTGGAGGTCTCTAATTCACAGTCATACCTGGTGGTAAGATAGTGGCCCTTTAAATATAAACTTAATAATATAGACAAGTCTCAAGGAATGGAACAACTTGATATATCAGTCCCTTATTTTTGATTAGGTGCAACTGAAGTATCCCCTAGTGCAGTGTTTCCCAAACCTTTTTTTCTGGGGACCCAATTTTTTAAAATTACAAACCATCGCGACCCAATTCGCAATAGGCCTTATCTATAAAATCGTGAGAAGAACAAATTTGTGCATAAATGAACATCCCTGAACGTTTTTACTGCCAATTCCGCATCCCATTATATATGAACTGAAACCAGCCATTTCGAAGAGATAAATCACAACTTTTTTTTTATGCTCTTGTTATTGAAAAGATAATACACATTAAATACTCTGTCCTAAATGAGACCAAAAAATGCATTTAGGTGGAGTTCAAATCTCCTTGTTAAAGCTATCTCATTGTTATTTCCTCTCACAATGTACATGAGCCTTTCAACTAGATTCAATGTTATAAGTAAAATTATCAGAACAATACAAACATTCAGTACTACCAAAAACATGCTTCTTGTTGAAAGTTTTTTAAAATGCTAATGTGTAAAAAAAACAAAAAACAAAAAAACTTTTTTTGTTTTGTTCTGTTCAATTTATATGGCGACTCAATTCAAATCTCCCGACACCCACGTGTGGGTCTTTGGGAAACACTGCCCTAGTGGTTCCGGTGGCTCTTACGTTTCAGGTAGCTGGACTGTGTGTGTCTGAAGCCGGTGGACAGCTCCTGCAGGCTCTGGGCCAGGGAGGAGACCACGTTCCTCAGCAGCCTCTCCTCCTGCTCCGTGCAGTGGCCACAGCGGGCCTGCATCCCCCTCACAGCCCTCTGACACCGGTGGAACATCTACAACAACACATGCCCCAAATCAGGTCGGATCCATCCAAAGAAACGGTACCAAAACAAACCACAAATGGTTACTTATGTATAGACTCAATTATGTCTACCTCAACAATGTTTAAGTTTCCACTGCTCATATTGTGTACAAAGATATCTTTTGGGGATATTTTTGTTCGATTTTGTTTTATACTATTCCATCTCTTCATCCCGATTACTATTCAGTGCTCTCTATTGTGCCATTTCTAGGATAAAGTAATGCAGAATTAGTACATTGTATCTGGTGTTGTACTCTTGAACTCTGAAGCAGGGCCCACCTGGGTGATCTCCTGGGTGGTGATTTCGATGGCGTGCTCCTCCTCCGTGCTGTCGTCCAGCGTGGGGCGGTTCATGTGTTTGTCGTGGAGGAGTGCAAGGTCCTTCATCTTCTGCCGAACCCGTGTGATTTCATATTGGATCTGAAGAAGGGAATACAACATGATGCTGCCATGTACTCTGTCAACAGGGGGGGGCTGCCTTCGTCAAATTCAACCGAAAACACGCTTTACTTTGTTTTTCCCTCCCAAATAGATAAAGGTCTGGAGTTTGAGTTAAGATTATCTTCAAGTTCACATGTCTAAATGTGTACAGGGGGGAGTGGCAGCTCTCTCACTTGCGCACACACACGAACGCACACAAACACACACAAACACACTTCATTAGCTTTGAGAATACAGAAATGCTACTTCATCTTGATTCTACAAAGTCAACATTCCCATTCCTTACTTCGTCTACTCCATCTACCCATTTGGGGGGCAGCTTTTTGGTGACTCCAATGGCAGCTTCGGGATCCAGACTGATTCCAGACACCAGCGCCATGCGGTCGTCAGCCAACTTCAAAACAAGCAGCACAAGATATAAAGTAAATACATTTCATACAAGGACAAAGAGGTACTGATGTGGAGTTTATTTAGTATGAGAAAGAAACTGAGAAAGTCTGAGAAATGATTTGCACCAAGTGTGAAGGGTAGTACCTCGTCCAGCTCCTAATGTGATTTGCAGATACAGAACCGTCCGATCCGAGAGCAAGGCGGAAATATAGACCAAAGTAATGGAAAAGAGTGAGCCCCAAAGAGTAAGCAGTGATTGACTTTGCAGTATTTTTGCATGCACACACATCAATAACATAATATTTCATAGGGTATTCTACTGAGTCGATTCTACTTAAAAGGAAAGGCATGCTAGGTTACTCCTTGAATAATAAATAAAGCATCATGGTTGAATTATGTAACCTAGATCCTATTAATTTCATAGAAAGGATGTTGGCTATGACATTTAACAATTCGCAATCTCACGTTAATTGTTTCTCTGCCACAAATCACGCAAGGTTAGTTTACATTACTTATAGGCCAAACTGTACTATTGACACAACCGGTTATTGTCACAAAAGGATAGTGGATTTACCCAAAACAGCCTAGCTGATGCTTAATAAAAAAAGCAAGGACGTTGATAACATGACGCCACCCCCAACACACGCCACATCACTTCATGTTGACACGTGAGGTTATGTTATGGGAGCTAAGGGGGCTCTTCCCCTGACCCTACCCACTACAATCACAATTAGTCCTACCCCCGTTGAATGACTACATTACTAAAGATCAATTATGTAGTACATTACAACCTGAAGATAACTAAATCAACGTATTCCCACAGACTGGCTACATAAAATCACACACACAAAGATGACAAAACGATTCAGACAACTCACCGCAGCATTGCTACGTGTACTTAGAGTACGACGGGGATCGTATGTACTCACTTGCTCAGCCAATATCTGCCGGTTTTGGATTGCATTGTTCCGCATTAACAAGAAGGCATCGGTCAGACGCCGAGTGGCCATGACTATAATGCTTTTTTGATATAAATCAAATTACACAATGCAAGAATTCATGAGTCCTATCGACTTAGAACCCGTAGCCGTAGCAATCCACCCGATGCTGTGTGGATGACGGACCGTATTAATATTAGTGAAGCTAGCTTTAGCCTGCGCGAACGACACGCAAACCCGCGGAATGCACCCTCAGAAATGGACTGAGAAGATAATAATTACAGTCGAAACGTGTCATCAATAACCTAGAACTACAATATCAACTACACAAATAGGCGTTTTTTAAATGCCAGTCTTGAACGTTAGCTTCAAAACGTTATTAGTTTTTTCGGGGTAAGCTACTGACACTGGACAACGTAAACACCTGCGTAACGTAACGTAGCGTGACGTAACGCGTCGGGTACTCTGACCGCGGGACGCTTTGCGCCACACACCGAGTCGGAGGGTGAACCGCTTTATTAATGGGAAGATGCTGAGACGTAGCCTATACTTACACACAGACATTGTAAAACGCTTTTTATAAAAATATATATATATTCAGGCATATAGCATGCATATGCCTTAATAAAGAGATGTGATCACTTAACAGAAACTAGTCTTATGTTAAAGATTACAGCTCAGTTGTTTTTTAACTGCAGTTTTCTTGGTTCAAACGTCTGTAACCGTTTTACGGCTAATTGTAAAACGCTTGTAAATAAATTTAAGTCTATCATTAAGCCAATTAGGCCTAGGTATAGGCTACCTGGGCCATTCAAATCACGCGCGACGAACTTTTTGGCTGTAAATTAAATTGTAAGTGATCTTTCATCTGATGTAGGCCTATATCAACGGGTTGCCTGTAGTATGGCTTTCTGACCATTGAATTGCAGTGGGTCAAAAACAATAACACTTATGCTCCAGGCGTCTGCACTGCCGAGACCTGTGTTTCTTGTTGTATGTTGCTTGTTGTGCATGTTTGAGACTTGCATGTGTAATTCTGCCCCTCTACCCCTCTACCCCACATAGATTTAGTTGTTTCTGCACGTTATATATATATATGCTTTTATTCAGGACACATGAAGATCCATAGTACAATGTATAAAAATAGACTCAATTCAAAATCAACAATAAAACACAACACATAAAATAAGAGATCAGCATACAACACTTGCAGTATACAAACATGCCCTCCAATGTCTCCAGAGTGTGGATGAGAACCTGAAAGAGCTGAGCCCAGGCTTGACCAATGCCTGAATAATACTGTTTTCAGATGCCGTCAACCTACACATAAAACGATACATCAAATTCCTAATTAAAGCATGACAGGTAGGCACGCCAACATTTACAAACATTTGACTAGCACTCTCGGTATTCTGAGAGGCATCCGCATTCCGTCATTATAAGCCACAGTTAGTTTTTTCATATTGCTTTTTCTGTAAGCACGCCACAAATGGGCAATAATGAGACTATTGCCAATGACACATCCTGTATTTCATGCATTCAACTGCTGTGACAATTGATCCATATACACATTAAAAAGAAAAGGAGATAGGATTCCACCTTGGCGTACACCGTTACCAACATAGAAAGGTTCTGACACAGAATCCCCCCATTTCACCTGCATAGACTGATGATGAGCATACCAGTAGACTAAGATTCTAATAATGACTGTAGGCACTCCTCTATGATGCAGCTTAAGGAACAGTTTCTGATGATTCACACGATCAAATGCCTTGGAAGCATCTATAAAACACGTAAAGATAGTGGAATTCAAGCTATTATAACGGTCTAAAATTTCCTTTAAGGCAAATATACACACATCAGTACCATGTTTACGTTTAAAACCGAATTGGTTATCTGTGGTAAGAATATACTTTTCCAACCTGCTGAGGAGGATTTTCTCCAAGATTTTGGAAACAATCCTGGCTAAAGCTATGGGCCTATAATTGTCTATGCTGTTCATTTTGTGACAAATCTACAAACAGAATGTGTAGCATTTCATAGGGCATATTTGAATCCGACTTGGATTTTTTTTCTTATACTCCTTGTGTGTGTACTATTCAACGAATGAAAACAAACCTGTTAATAATGGTGCATCGTTTGCCAACTGGCATTGGTTACTCCTTTGAGTAACCTACATATTCCTACCTCTCTAATTCATTCAACTTCACAAAAAATTGGTTATCGACATGTTGATGTTTCAAGTGTGATCTTCTTGAAAAGCAATGTTATTTTATTTGTCATTTCCCCCCATGTATGCAGCTGGCTACCATGGCACAGAGTGAAGATGCAGGGAGTGTTACGCCTGTGGACTTTATCCAGTTACAGGAATATATGGAATGTAAGCATCCACCCCTACTGAACCAGAACACTGTGGTTGTATTCTGATCCCCATGTGTCTACTGCCTTGAGCAAGAAGTGTAACCCCCGCCACATAATGTACCACATATCTGTATTCACAAGTTACATTGAAAAAAAGTTACTCCTAAATGACAAATAGCAGTAAGTAAGAACTGAGAATGCTGTAGACGTAGTGTCATCAGATAAAAAAAGCCAGTCTGTGGGCATTCCGTCATTATAAGCCACAGTTCGTTTTTTCATATTGCTTTTTCTGTAAGCACGCCACAAATGGGCAATAATGAGACTATTGCCAATGACACATCCTGTATTTCATGCATTCAACTGCTGTGACAATTGATCCATATACACATTAAAAAGAAAAGGAGATAGGATTCCACCTTGGCGTACACCGTTACCAACATAGAAAGGTTCTGACACAGAATCCCCCCATTTCACCTGCATAGACTGATGAGCATACCAGTAGACTAAGATTCTAATAATAGGCACTCCTCTATGATGCAGCTTAAGGAACAGTTTCTGATGATTCACACGATCAAATGCCTTGGAAGCATCTATAAAACACGTAAAGATAGTGGAATTCAAGCTATTATAACGGTCTAAAATTTCCTTTAAGGCAAATATACACATATCAGTACCATGTTTACGTTTAAAACCGAATTGGTTATCTGTGGTAAGAATATACTTTTCCAACCTGCTGAGGAGGATTTTCTCCAAGATTTTGGAAACAATCCTAAAGCTATGGGCCTATAATTGTCTATGCTGTTCATTTTGCCAGCTTTGTCCTTAAGAACCGGCACTAATAGTAGGCTACTGGTAAAATGGCATCAGGCAGAGACCCATGGCCTAAGAATTCTGTCATACATAGAGCAAGCAGAGTAAAACGTTAGTGGCACTAACTGTAATTATGTCAGAAAAGCTCCTGCTCCGCCCACTGTTAATCCCGTATATCCACCAACACACTGTCAGGCATTTATCCACAACACGAATACAAGCTCCTCAAGAGTCGCCTGCAAGTTACCTTTTCGATATCTACAATTTGACATTTAGGAGCGAATTTTCGTTGATTCACTTCTGACGGGGTTGAGCAATACCCTGCACAAGGTAAGTTTACGACTTCCACGGAGAAGTCAGCTATTGAATGTAAGAACACCTGTCTTAACAGTGAGCAAACAGAGTAAAGAGTGCATTTAATAACCATGCATGGCACTCATGGTTTATAGACTATAATCCCGACGGATGGATGCCCTTTTAAGAGCTTGGATTTAGATTTAAATTTAGATTGTTATTACTTGACATGTCGATGAATCAAAGTTTACCGATTAGGATGTCCTTTAAAATTGACGTTTGCCGACTTGCAAGAAGAGTGTATTGGACTTACATTAGCAACATGCATTTGTTGTTTTTACTATGTTGTAAACTAATATTTACAGCGTGACAAATCTACAAACAGAATGTGTAGCATTTCATAGGGCATATTTGAATCCGACTTGGATTTTTTTTCTTATACTCCTTGTGTGTGTACTATTCAACGAATGAAAACAAACCTGTTAATAATGGTGCATCGTTTGCCAACTGGCATTGGTTACTCCTTTGAGTAACCTACATATTCCTACCTCTCTAATTCATTCAACTTCCCCCCATGTATGCAGCTGGCTACCATGGCACAGAGTGAAGATGCAGGGAGTGTTACGCCTGTGGACTTTATCCAGTTACAGGAATATATGGAATGTAAGCATCCACCCCTACTGAACCAGAACACTGTGGTTGTATTCTGATCCCCATGTGTCTACTGCCTTGAGCAAGAAGTGTAACCCCCGCCACATAATGTACCACATATCTGTATTCACAAGTTACATTGAAAAAATGTAACTTGTCCTAAATGACAAATAGCAGTAAGTAAGAACTGAGAATGCTGTAGACGTAGTGTCATCAGATAAAAAAAGGCAATATACGTCAATACAATTATTTATGTATGTATCATGTCATATCATTATCTTAATTATATACCATATATATTCAAGTTGGCACATCTCAAAAGGCTACTCTAGGTGAAAAATGACTGACTGTTGGAGGCCTGGAAAAACGACATTCTGTTCACAGATAGTACTTCACGGGTGCAAGACGTGTTGAAGGAGTTTCATTCAGGTGATAAGCAAGGCCAGACCAAGTTCGAAGAGGTACGTTGTGGGAGGATGTCCTCTGCAAGAAAGCATTTAGCTCTTGATGTGTACTGAACACGGTATAAGTCAACCCAGGTGTTGTGACTCGCTCCGCATACTCAGGCCGGTCTGTGTGTCATGTGCCTCCCCCTCAGTACATGGACGCAGCTGGCTTCGCACAGTTCCTCAAGACCTACCTCGAGGACGAGGATTTCCCCGAGGATCTCTGCGGACGTCTGTTTAAATATTTTCAACATTTTGAACACGACGAGGCGGAAACCCCGAAAAGAGAAGGTACACCTAGCGCTGACCGCTCTCCCCCAGATAACAGGACGGTCCAACAGGTTCTGCCAGCACCACCCCCCCCCCCCCCCCCCCCCCACCAACCCCCTGTGCACTCATGTAATAATCACACAAGAAGAGGGATGCGGAGCAGCCAGTGGATTAACAGGCTTTACTCTTGAGTGCTCCGTGTCTGGATCATACTTCATAACTCACACCGGGTTTGAGTGAAACAATGCACGTTTGCATGAATCCCAGTACCTAAATATAAAGGATTATGGCTAAACCATGACAGAACTCATCCCAAATAATTAAAGTTAACGTCCCATCTTCTTTGTTAATTCACCTATTCAAAATATTCATAATGCATTTTGTAATTATTTGTAGTTAATCAGGATTTCATCAACGTAACAGTTTGTTATGTAACCTGTCACGTTTGTCTCTGTTAATCTACAAAGGGGAAATGTGCGTATGAATTGACCATTGACTCAAGAGAACAAAGACAATGGCATTCACACTTGCAAAAGGATTTTCTGCAGTAGTAGGATCAAACCTGTGAGGTTAGGCTGAGAGGTCGAGGGGCCCATTGAACTTAATTACATTGAGGTGTCGTTACTTAACAACAACAACTCACCGTTCATCTACATCTGACCTTTTCTGTCTGCAGATAACGCCAACCTTCCTTTTTCATCAACAACGATTTAACTATTTAAACATTTTCTGTTTGTCAGTTGGATTTTCTATGATATTGGTTATATTGGTTATACATTTCAGATGGGGTGTTCCTCCGTGACGTTTCCTGCTACTTCTCCATACTGGAGGACGGGCAGCCGAGAGAGAAGTTAGAATGTGAGAATGGTCCTTTCTTTATCATCTCCTTAATAACATGTCATTACCATCACTTTACATAGACCTATAATTAAAAAACGATTGTTGACCAAATGTGTCTCAACAAAGGAAAATAAATGAAAGGCGTTAATAATGATCACCACAGACAACATGTCCCCTCTTAACACCATCATTCCCCAGCAACATTATTACACCCAATTGTGTAAGTGCAGCGAACAATGGGTGCATCACTGACGCCATTTTGTTTTGCTCGCAGGTACATTCAAACTTTATGACCAAGATGGCAATGGACTTCTGGATAGCTCTGTGAGTAATTTAAAATCAATATATTTTATTATGTTAACATTTAAGTTGCATTTAGTACTACGGTATTAACCGATGCAAGTCGCTTTGGATAAAAGCGTCTGCTAAATGCCCTAATTGTAATTGTACTACATACAAATGGACTGTATATGTTCTCTTTTGTTTCTGAGTCACTATCTGAAATGTTTTACATATGCAAGTAGAAGTTGTTTATTTATAATCTCTTTATTGTGGATTTATCTTTTTAGGAAGTGGATCGTATAATTGCCCAAATGATGCGCGCTGCAGAATATCTGGGCTGGGATGTGACTGAACTCAGACCAGTATGAACTTAACAACTCATCAATATTGTTTAGACCTGGACATGATATTCAACCTAATGTGGAGAGAGATTGCGGCATTTTAACAGGCATAAAGCCATAAGAACAATTATGACTCTCAAACTCTCAACCATGAATTAATAATTATTCTGAATCTCTCTGAATGCTGGTTGGACATTTTTATTTCCTTGTCATTTTTGTTCAGGTGCTCAAGGATCTGATGGGGGCGATCGACGTGGACGGCAGTGGAAGTGTCAACCTGGATGAGTGGATTAAAGGGGGCATGAACAACGTGCCTTTACTGGTGCTGTTGGGCCTCAAGGTAGTAGCCCATCATGCTAGGCATCAGCATGCCACTTTGTTAAACATAATTGTGTGTAAGCCACCAGGTGTTCAGGCCAATCAGCGTCATATGAGGACCTACGAGATCCATGGAAACGTGATAGAAAAATATAGACCGATTGTTCATCTAATCACCTGCAAAGTATCTTCTTTAATTGACTGCCCCGATCCAGACAGTTTCCAGGGACGACTTCCCAGATGGTTCTCTGTAAAAAAAACGATCTGTGACGTTAGGTTATAACTTATAGGTATTGGTATTCCATAAAACATGTTTGATATTGGTATTTTAAATGACCTGTTTGTCATTTACTCATATACAACTTATTGGTATTCTATAACAATGTTATTTCTAAGAATGTTAAGAGAATGTCATGTACTCCTTCAGTTTTCTTTGGCACGTTTCAAATAGTTTCGTCCCTTTTGTGCTATACTGCAGATGACAGAGAGGGATGGACAGCATAGCTGGAGGATGAAGCATTTCAACAAGCCGACCTACTGTAACGTCTGTCAGGGCATGCTTCTTGGCCTGGCGAAGCAAGGACTCTGCTGCACTTGTAAGATCTCCTAACAGCCACTAGGGGGCAACCGTGTATCTTCACAGTCGGGCCTCACTTTCCTGCTGATTTGAGCATGGAGTATGATGTTATACATCTTTTTGCCAATAACAATAGAAGCATGAATCCATTGACGACCACACCTGGAGTTGTGTTTGCAAGCATGAAGACACTACTTAACATTAATATGGTGATTTACTAATACTGTGTGATTCTATGATATATTTTTTTGCCCCCAGACTGCAAGTACACAGTCCACAGTCAGTGTGCCAGCAAGACCGCTGAGCAATGCCCTCCAACCTTCGTCAGGTCTAAGAAGGAGCTTGGTGTAAGAAGCTAATACCTTTTCATTCTTTATGATCAGTACCCCCCCCCTCCCTACAAAAGCATTTATAGCTTATAGTGTCACCATTATAGTATATTGATGCATTTGTAAAACGGTCTATGAAGACTTTATTCGGTTGAATGTTCTCAGATAACAAACACCCACAGCATAACATTACTTAAATGTTAATGGGGGATGCATTAGTCAAAATGTGTGCCCTGCGTTAGTTTTGATTTAACATTGCAGATTAAAACCTTAGTGTCCACTTAGAGTAGGCTTTTTACCTCGAACTCAGGAGGAAATGTACTGCAGAAGAACAGAATTTAATTAATGAATGGGTGCTTTTATGGAATTATCTTTATTGCCGTTCTGGCTTTTGTCTTAATGGTTTCGGGATCCTGCAAAGTAGATTAGTTACTCCCAACACACAGCTGGGTAAAGCAAACCGCTGGGTCCTTCTAACTGACTGCACCAAGAGAGATTGTAATTTAGAAATCACGCAACTCACAGTATATTTAGTTGTAAGTTATCAGTTGCTGACTTTATTCCAACAGTTTCTTTCTTTTTTTATACACAACCAGATTTTATGAGGAACTTCATAGATCAACATTGTAATCCTAATTATCTTGTCTAGCTCAGTCTTAAGCAAATACTTAAATGATAGAATCAAAGCCAGCTTCTAATCGTTAGTTTCTGCTTCTCCCAATGGGTCCCAGGTCCCAGCTCACGACTGGATCAGTGCGGACTGTAGCTCCAGGAAGTGTAAGGTGTGCCACAAGAAGATCAAGCACTTTGTAGGGAGCCGTTGCGTGTGGTGCCAAGAGATGGTAAGGCCGTAGTGATCTGTGATTGTGTGTTTTTCTGTTGAATTACGGAGGCTGATTTAATGTTTCCCTATAAAGGAAATGTTCTTGTTAATTTTTCCATACATAGACACAGCATGTATATCATGTGCGCCTTTTATTCATTCTATTTCTCCTGAAGCGTCATGACGACTGTTTGAAATCTTGCGTGACGTGTGAATGCGGATTGCTGAAAGATCACATCCTGCCCCCATGGGCCATATATGCTTTCTCAGGGGTAAGATGAATTAATATGATACAATGAATACCTTCCTTTAATTTTACTTTAATGAGATGCCTAAATGAATCACATTTTACAAGAGTAGCATCAGGGCTTGTTCAGTTCATCTGTGTTGTCCCGTGGGGGAAATTCAGTATTTAGTAATGGCGCTCTCAGTCCAAACATATCCTCTCTGGACAAAAATATTATTTTACAAACGTGTACTGTTTGCTAATGTCTTTCTGTTCATACCCTTCATCCAGGACGATAATACTTCTAATTCTTTAGAAGACACCAGTATGTTCAATGTTACCCCTGACGGACACATCCTGCAGGTTTGTGGCGGACACAGAACTTATTTTACTTGTTTGTTTTTCACTTTTATTTTCGTCGCGGGTGCATGATACATATGTAGGGCTTAGAGATGTCCTAGCAGGCTCACAGGGTGAACTTCACATGATCCCTCAGCAATGTTGAGGTATTGCTAATTGAATGGCGAGTGTACAATAATTAAATGTGAAAAACATCATACTTCTACAGGAAAAAGTAGTATCCAGTGATACCGTCTCACCTAGTCAGTTAGATTTTTGTCTGTCATCTAAACACAGTGTGGGTCTTGTGTTTTTGTTAGATTGTTCCGGTCCCAGACATCCACCCTCTGCTTGTGTTCGTAAACCCCAAGAGTGGTGGGAAGCAGGGGGAGAGGTAGGAGGTCCACCCGCGGAATAGTCTTCCCATTTCTGGAGCTTCTATTTCAAATGTGGTCCATACCATGTTAGGGCTTCCTGGTAGACTGCATTGTTTCTGTTTTGCAGAGTACTGAGGAAATTTCAGTACCTTCTGAACCCTCGGCAAATCTACAACCTGCGTAACGGAGGACCCGTCCCTGGGTACCGTGATACTTGATGTTTTAAATATTGTATTGAGTTAATCATGTTGTGTGTGGTTGGAGTTATGTTTTGATTTCTTTCCCTGCTTTTTTTTTTTGTAGACTAAATTTCTTTCGCAGTCTGCACGACTACAGAATCTTAGTGTGCGGTGGGGATGGGACGGTTGGGTGGATTCTGGACGCTATAGGTAGTGTGTGTGTGTCTGTGTGTGTGTGTGTGTGTTGTGTGTGTGTGTGTGTGTGTGTGTGTGTCTGTGTCTGTGTGTCTGTGTCTGTGTCTGTGTCTGTGTGTGTGTGTGTGTGTGTGTGTGTCTGTGTCTGTGTCTGTGTCTGTGTCTGTGTCTGTGTCTGTGTCTGTGTCTGTGTCTGTGTCTGTGTCTGTGTCTGTGTGTGTGTGTGTGTGTGTGTGTGTGTGTGTGTGTGTATTTGTGGCCCTCCAATCTCTCTATGTATTCAAGATAGTAGAGCCAAACTCTTACTCTGCGTTATTTACTCACAGTATCTCCCTGCTGCTCCCATATCATTCCAACCAGGGGCTAATTTTAATCATAGTAATCCAATATACTTCATTTTTTTATAACGTCTATAAAAAGATAGCATTGATAGAAGAGCACGATTACAAAGCTAACCGGCGGATAATGTTTTTTAATCTTTGTGATTTCAGACAAGGCGGAGCTCCCTGTGCGCCCCCCTGTCGCTATCCTCCCCCTTGGCACGGGGAACGACCTGGCCCGCTGCCTCCGCTGGGGGGGAGGTATGGAGGCAGCCTCGGCCTGATCCTAAACGTCTATATTAGCATAGTGTGGTGGCTCTTTCAAAAACAATCTGTCGTTCCCCTTCTATTTAAAAAGTCCATTAATTGTCGCCAGTCGTTCATTCATTATTATCACGCAATGTACAGTTGGCCGGTCGGTCGGAATCTCACGCTGCAAAGGAAGTGGCTTGATTTTTGCTAAAATGGTGTGGTTAAAGAAATAGGATAAACCAAGTGGATTTTTGGTTGACCTAAGGCCCAATCCCATTTCTACCCCTTACCCCTTACCCCTTACCCCTTCCCCTTCCCCTTCCCCTTCCCCTTCCCCTTACCCTTCCCCTTCCCCTTACCCTTACCCTTACCCCTTCAAAACAATGGGAGGGGTAAGGGGAAGGGGTAAGGGGTAGAAATGGGATTGGGCCTTAGTGTATAGCTGGCAAACAAACCAACGACCGAACAACAATGGTTACCGCCCTGTTGCTTACAATCATAGTTTCCCTTGATATAATTTCCGTTTTTTGGGGTGAAATCTTGCCCCAGGGTACGATGGCTCGGATCTGCGCGACGTCCTGAAGGACATTGCTGGCAGCGTGTTGGCGCCGATGGACCGCTGGACCGTCCAGGTCATCCCAGACGACCCCACGGAAGACGGAGACCCCGTGCCGTACCCGATCATAAACAACTACTTCTCCATCGGGGTGGTGAGTTAAAACAATGTGGAGTTGAGTTATGAGAACAAATGTACAATAAGGACCTGCTCACCTTTTACGTCTGTGTTTGCACTTCCTTTGTGCCCTTGCAAGGATGCCTCCATCGCTCACCGCTTCCACCACATGAGGGAGAAGCATCCGCATAAGTTCAGCAGCAGGTGAGAGGACACTCATCATGAATTCATTGCTGGTTAATGCAAATCCCTTCAAAGCAACCAAAATAAGTTGGGAGTTTCATGTTCTTTCTTTGTTGTCCCTTAAGGGTGAAGAACAAACTCTGGTATTTTGAGTTTGCCACGTCCGAGACAATATCTGCATCCTGCAAGAATCTGAAAGATTGTCTAACCATTGAGGTAAATTATCTCAAGTAACCCTCCATGATCTATTTTTTTCTCCGTAATCTCTTTCCCTGGGTTTACATCTTCGTGCTGATCGTCTTCTTAATATCTCTCTCTCTCTCTCCCTCTCTCTCCCTTGCCTTTCCTTCCATTCCTCTACCAGTGCTGTGGCGTGCCGTTAGATATCACCTCCCTTTCTCTGGAAGGCATAGCAGTGGTCAACATACCCAGCATGCACGGCGGCTCCAACCTCTGGGGCGAGTCGAAGAAGGCGGACAAATCCAGCCATCATGCGTTGGACAAGTCTGCGGAGGTCATCACCGACCGGGAGCTGCTTAAGACACGCTCTCAGGGTGGGCCTCTTCCCCTTACGTCGCCATCTCCCCATGGCCCTTCTTATCCAAATAACCGGGACGCAGCCTTTCCTGTGAGCGTGTGCTCATGGGTCTACAGCTGGCATGAAGTATCTTCTTCTCTCTCTCTCTCATCTGTTTCCTGTGTTGTTCTCCTGAAGATATGAGCGATAAGCGTTTGGAGGTGCTGGGTCTCGAGGGAGCCATGGAGATGGGTCAGATCTACACAGGGCTGAAGAGCGCCGGTCTGAGACTCGCGCAAACCCCCCAGATCACTATCAAGTTCAGTAGCTTAACTCTTAGGACTTGAACTCTATGTGTACATGATGATGTGGTTGAATTAACAGATCATTTCTAATAATTTCCCTTTTCTTCTCGTTGCCAGGACACTCAAACCCCTTCCCATGCAGATTGATGGGGAGCCTTGGATGCAACCTCTCTGTACTGTATGTATTATTATTATTTATTCATTTAAAATATTATTTTTATCATTATTAATATATAATTCAAATTCAGCATTGAGAGAACTGAACATCTAATGAATCGACGGTGGAATGGTGGAAATGGACATTCGATTTATTTTGAACTCACGGCATTTTGTGATATCCAAACACGATGTTTACTACCATGTTGTTAATCTGCTGCCTGTAGCTGGGGCCCTTTTCCAGGATAGCGTACATTTAACAGAATCAGTTGCTATTAACTTTATCATAAAGATTTGTATAGAATTATCCAGTAGTGTAGGCCAATTTACATGTATCTGTTTTGTTGTCAATAGTACTTATATCATATTAATACAATATTAAGTTGGAGCTAACCTCTTTTTTATTTATTCATCATAGATCCACATTACTCACAAAAACCAAGCTAACATGCTCATGGCTCCACCATCCAAACGATCCGGGTTCTTCCACCTGAAGTAGGGATTCCCTGCTTGTGCAGTAAATCTTCCTACTGTTATCCAATGGACACAAAGTGCAAATCACCGTAGACAAATATGTATGTATAGGATGTTTAGGATCAATATCACATACATTTACATTTCATCTTTGCATGCACCAAAACTCCCAATTTATTCACAACTGCTTATAGTAAATGTGTTCCCTTTTTTCATTGAATGTGCATTCTTAATAATTAATGCTTATATTCCTATTTTAATAACAATAATGTTAATGTTATTATTATTCTGTTTTCCCCGTCGATGTACATAAATAATGATAACTATCAATTTTAGCTAGATGCATGGCTGGCTATGTTTAGAAACCCACAGAGATAAGCTAATGGTAGCCGCTGCGCAATGTTTTCCTTCTCAGGAGAAAATTTGCCATATTTGACATATTATTGTCCTTTTATGATTTAGTGCAGTGAATTTGTTAGTCCTTTAACCAACCGTTCAAGCTAGACAACCTTCAACCATCAACTGGCATATTTAGTATGTCCTGTTTTATATACAGCAGGAATATACAAGCTTATTACTTTACAGCCATATTGCTATTCATCATTTATATTATCATAGTTGTTTTTGTGGCTTTCCTATGCTGAATCTAATTATGTTTATTGCATTTCTTTGTTTCTTTTATTTGTGTTTGTTAATCACAGCCATCCTATTTTATTCTTTATTTTATCACTTGCATCTGTTTTAGAGATAGAATAGGCTAGTGACCGAATGTTGTTATGTGTTGTCCTTTGAATAACCAACTGTACAGATTGAGGTCTGCCGGGACTGGGTAAAGAGGTGTTCTTGCCAATGTCTATCATTGATTCAAAGGCCTAAAATCATTTATCTCAATCATTGATTTATCATAAACTTTCTTCAGTAGAAAATACACAATTAATCAAAACAATATATTAGCTTTTGTGACCTTACTGTTTTTGTTTCTTTCCCTTTCTTTCTCCTAGTCTGCATTGTTGTTGGGTTTGTGAATTGTATTTAATCAACGATTCTGGATCATTTCTCTCTCACTGTATGTCAGTATGTGGGTTGCGTCCTGTAAAAGATTTGTCCATTGACACACTCAACACTCACCCATTTTGTATTTCTGCTTATGAAATACAAAATGGGAAATTGAACGAAACAAGTCTGGGGGCAGCAGCTGGGGCTGTCCATAGTTGTAAAGTGACCAGGGTAATGTAAACAAAGCTTAGTTACCGATCATTCTTTTATTGGCGGCGAAGGCTAAGCATGGCTCATGCGGAAAGCTCAGAAAAAATCAACAACGGTATACCTTACTGCGGGCTGGACCTTGTGCCCGTCTCGAGGACATAGCTGGCACTGTGGGAGCATTAGCGGCGCTCCTCTCGCTGGGCGAATAGACTTGAGGCCTACCTGACACTTAGACCATCTAACTTTCCCTCGATCTTAAAAAAGAAATCAGAAGGCAGGTCCCGTGGGGAGGGGTGTGTCTGGCGCGGGTGAGTGATGTGCAGTGTGGAGTCATGTTCTGTTGCTGTGAGAAAGAAATTGCATAATTACTATAGGCCTACGGTTATTTTATGTTTATATTTTCGCTGACATGGAAGTCTGCAGCTGCGACTTAAACATAATAGTGTTTGTAATTCCTGGTGACGGCTTTGCACTAACAGGACATTGCTCTTTTGCAAGCTTCTTTGTGCAGAACAGGTGCTCCTGTTTTGCTTTGTTGTCCCTTTCCAATTTTAATGTGAATGTAAGACAAATACAGCCCTTTAACAGTGTTCTGAATTGTAATTATAAATATAAATAAAAAGCTATAAATACATAAATACGTATCATTCATAGCTTCTTGTTTAAACTGTATTGCTGAGTTTCAACTGAAATAGCCCATCCCTCACAAGTTAAGTTGAGCGTTGATGGCAGAGTAGCCCCTAATTAATGAATACATTCAGCCATTCCATGAAAACTGTGTTTAGCCTACTGTTTTTGACACTAGACTACAATGTTGCGAGTATGTGCATTACATAATTATAGTAAAATGGAAATGTTCGGTGTCGGGAAGTCTCCAAATGCAGTTTATTTATATCCAACAACAGGCAATAATAGTCCCACGTGTCTTACGCTGTCTTTCTAAATTTGGACCATTCAGTCTGCCGCCTCTTGCGTCAATGGAATCCCAAGCGTGCGTCAATCTTTTTATGAAGCGATGCTATTGGTTTATGATCCGGAAAGTTTCACCGCCCACTTTACCATTTATGGAGGGAGACACGCCTTTCGTCGATGCCACCCAAATAAAAAACGCTGTATGGCTGTAGGTGTGTGCTCAGAGCAGTTGACAGAGGTGACATTCATGCATCACTCGTGTGGAATAAGTACAAAAGACCGTTCAAAGTCCGGATATTTGTGTAATTATCAGGTCAGTGAAAATATATGTATTTGCATGCAGAATAGTTGACTATAGAGTGACTTGTGATATGCAATATTGAATATGGCTTCCACTTTTAATGAGGGGAAACCCCCTAATATAGTTATGTGGAATTATTCCAAACAAAAAGCGATGAGGACTGCTGAAAACTTTTTCCACAGATCATGAAAAAGATTGTGTATTCCATTCTACCAGAATTTATTTGTGTTTAAATCTGTTCTGCTTTAAGCAAGCCTGGTCTAGTTCTGCATGCAAAGTGTTGTTATTCTAAACAAACCAGTTTGTTTCTGGTATGTAATTACAATGCCTTGTCCGTAGGTCTACCTTACATTGGTGGAATGCATATTAGTTATACATAAAGCCTACCTTCGAAGAATAGCCTACTTTAAAAGATCAAAAACGAACTACAGATTATTAGACAAGGTCATTACAAATGTTGATTCTAAATATATAACTCAAAGGGTGTGAGTGTTAATTCATAACACATTAACAGGCAGTTCCATTTCTACACAGTTTGACACCCTACCACTCTACCTGTAAATGCTACATGCTAGACTCTCCCCGCACTCTCTTTTACTAGCTCACTCCTGCTGGTAAAGGGCTGGGCTGCTATGGTCCAGCTCCCCATAGCCTCAAAACCAGTATCGCAATAATCCTATTCCTCAAAAAGCCTGACTCAAAACTGCACATTATTTTATTTGCGGTCTGTATTTTATAAATAAATTGTTGAATTGAGTACTAAAACTTACTATGCTTTGATCAAAATGCATACTTGCAAAGTTCTTTGTATAAATATATCTTAAAACATAGCCTACTTATGATCGTGTTTTAAATCATTTCTGTTTTCTATAGCATGCCCTGTGTGCAAACCCAGATTGGGATCCTGCCCAATGACAGCCTCAGCTCTGAGTTCTTAAACACTGACCTCAATGCCAAACTGGCAATGGACATCAGTGACCAGAAGGAGCAGCTGTCTGCTTCTTCGTTGCCCAGCATCAACACCTTGGTTGCCGGTGGCTACGTGGGGGAGTTTGATGCCTACTCCTGCAAGGTCACCTCCACAGCCCCCGGCCCAAGTGTCTCCTTCAGCCCTTCGCCAGTAGCTGGCGGCTCCAGCCCTCACCAAAACCTCAAGCTGGATGACTTCCAGGTGTACGGCTGCTACCCGGGCTCCTTCGCGTTTGGCTACCTGGACGAGACCCTGTCCTCGTGCGGCTCGGACTACTACAACAGCCCGGTCTACGCCGCCGCCGCCTCGCCGTCGACGCCCAGCTACCAGCCCCCGGCCTCCAACATATGGGACGCCTTCAGCCCCTACTCCTCGGCCCCCTCGTCCGCAGCGGTGGAGAAGGCGGTCCTAGCACATCAGCTCTCCTTTTTCACCTTCAACCACCCGACAGAGGAGCTCTCCCCCTTGGGCCAGGGGCAGGACCAGGTCACAGAAGACCCATTCTCCCTAGTAGCCTGTCAGCAGTATGCATCCCCTCTCTGCTGCCCCCCCATTTCCCCAGACCAAGGGGGTCTAGGGAGCCCTCGGTCGATGGAGGGGAACATGACGTCCCCGCAGACCTGCAGCCCGGCGTCCGGGGACGGTCGCTGTGCGGTGTGCGGGGACAACGCATCATGCCAACACTATGGAGTGCGCACATGTGAGGGCTGCAAAGGCTTCTTCAAGGTGCCCGGCTAGTGTTTATTTATGTATAGCATTTGATCTCATCACTGGTTTCATTAATAAATCTCCAAGCTACAATGATATCATCACCATTGATCTTAACACTACATTTGTTTTATCGTCTGACAGCGCACTGTGCAGAAAAACGCTAAATATGTGTGCCTCGCAAACAAAGACTGTCCCGTGGATAAGAGGCGAAGAAACCGATGTCAGTTCTGCCGTTTTCAGAAGTGCCTTAGTGTCGGAATGGTCAAGGAAGGTAATGTTCTGTTAAAACTGTTCTCTCAGTGACAATTATATGATAATGTGGGTCTGGGATCCGTAATGACAGCTCGGTGAATTGATAGTAAACCAAAGCATAGGAGTCACGTTTGTAATTGGAGAGTAAGTGCCAGTTTTAGAACATGGAAACCGATACCGCAGCTGCTTTTTAACACAGAAGATGCAGTAGTAGCTGTAGGAGATCCACAGGCGTGCTAATTACGTTTCCTTGTTTCCTTTCCATCTCCCAGTTGTCCGTACAGACAGCCTGAAAGGACGCCGGGGTCGTCTTCCGTCTAAACCCAAGACGGTTTCAGAAGCTTCTCCCACCAGCCCTCCTGTTAACATCATAGCCTCGCTTGTCCGGGCCCATTTGGACTCAAACCCAACCTCGGGGAAGCTAGACCACTCAAAGGTTTGTATTCAAAGGTTCGTTCGGGCCGGTTTAACATGCTTTTCTCCTTGAACCATCAACCAGATACATGCCAGGATTTGAGAGTGTGTGACTCCTCTGATTGTTACCTTATTTCCTCTTAATTCTTAGTACCAGGAGACAGTGGTAAGCATGTCGGAGAAGGAGGATTCAGGGGATATCAAGCAGTTCTACGACCTGCTATCTGGTTCCATGGACGTGATCAAAAAGTGGGCCGAGACCATACCAGGGTTCACAGACTTTTGCAACGATGACCAGGAGCTGCTCCTGGAATCGGCCTTTGTTGAACTCTTCATCCTTCGATTGGCCTATAGGTTGGTTTGTAACCATTCTTTCCCACCAATACCCACCACTAATTCATAAAATGTTTGACATTCTTAATGTGCTTTGTTATCACTGCTTCCTGCTACTTTGCTTTCAACCGCTCATACAAAAAAAATCCCTTTGACTTTAAACATGTGTGCAGGTCAAGTCCTGAGAAGAGCAAGCTGATCTTCTGCAACGGCATGGTCCTCCATCGCATGCAGTGTGTCCGCAGTTTTGGGGACTGGATAGACTCCATCATGGATTTCTCTCAGAACCTCCATCGTATGAATCTGGACGTGTCCTCCTTTTCCTGTCTCGCAGCACTTGTCATCATCACAGGTGAGACACACATTAATTTACTGCCACCTCAAAGCTCCCCATTGCTGTTCATTGGAAATCAGGGCTGATTTAACAATACTGACAGTGCTCATTTTCTCTGCACATAGATCGCCATGGCCTTAAAGAACCGACGCGGGTTGAGGACTTTCAAAACCATCTGATCACTTGTTTGAGGGAACACATGAGCGGAAATGGATCGTACAATATCCGAACCCAACCCAACTACCTTTCAAAACTACTAGGCAAACTTCCTGAATTGAGGACACTGTGCACCCAGGGCCTGCAGCGCATCTTCTACCTGAAACTAGAGGACCTTGTCCCCCCTCCGCCTATTGTGGAGAAAATCTTCATGGATACCCTACCCTTCTGAAAGACAAAAAACTCAGTATCAGAAAACTCAATATTGTAAAAGGGTGATCACTTTTTAAGTGTGGATCCAACCCTGGGGAAAAAAAGTTATTCTGGGTTCTTCTCTGTTGCCCATGGTTGGATGAGTATCTGCTCCCCCTAGGTCAACCCTTTTCTATTGCACTGGCTTGGTATGGCCTGGTGAAAGGGTCTTGAAAAGTATTGGACTTGGAATACTACAAATATCAAGTACAAGTACAAAGCAATTGATATGTTTATATATCAGCCCCTCACATTTTTTTTTACGTCTGAAGGCATTAGACATGGAATAGACATGTTTATACAAAGAAAATGGCTGATTACAAAAAGACAGAATCAACATCTGATTCAGATTTTCATCACTTTTGTTTGACATGCAAAAAACGACTAGCTCTGGAGATGCAGACAGAGTTCTCAACTCTGTGTATGTACTTCTTATTTAGACAAAGTTATGTATTTACAAACAATATTTGTATTGAAAATGAACCTGCTGACGGTCTCGGACCAAAGTTTACAACCATATTGTGGTTTTGATTACAATCATAAATGCCTTAAATAATTCAAAATATATACACCGTATTTGGTCTTCTGCCATGTTCAATGTTAAGCATAGGCAGTTTGGTTTTCCCATTGCCCAGAGCTAGAACTATCATAAACTAGCTCTTTAGATATAATCTATTTTGTTTGTGAGAAGCAAAGATGAGTGTTTTTTTTAGCGCAATTAGTGTCATGTCTCAAATTCAAACTAAGTCATATAGAAGGTGCATTGATGCCACTCTCCAGCTCCATTCCAAACAGAACCGACCAAGGCCATCGGTTTAATATGGCTATGAATCAATCCCTTACAAGACTTCTCTGGCATTATAAACAGGTACAGTCATATAGACAATCCTCTCATACTTCCCCTTATACATGGATTCATATTATTTTTCAAGAATAACAACACTTTTAACTTAATTCATAACTATAAATGACAATATTTTTTTAATTTGAGACGTATCCATTGCCCGATCCACTGACCGTTACACTGAAACATTCAATAACATAATTGTGTGAGTTTTATTTTTGTATAGTAAGCTTTGTCATAATGTGTTGTCTTATACATTCTCTTCAATGGTCATAACTTCAGCTTCTATATATTTGGTTAGCTTTTCATCTATAAAAGAAATACACATGAAAGTAACTTATCGCTGACATTAGTGATAAAACATGAGCAGCTATACAATTAAAATAAAAAAGTCTCAAATCTATTCGGAACATAGGCTGTTTATTAGCTCAAGGCTTTGAATGGGTAATATTTTATTGTCACCAGGAAGCTATGTATAGTAATTAAACAAAACAATACAAAATACATCATGGTTGATAATAAAATCTATTAAAACGTATCGCTTTGAGGTTACATCCGAACATTTTTGTTTCCTTTAGGTAAGATTAAGTAACCAGCTGTTGAGTCAGTATTTGTATTTTTAAAGATTAAATGCAGGATTTCCCCAGAGCACATGATTTCATAACATAAAATAAATGCTCTTATATAGAGGCTGACCCCGCTTTTCACCTCATCTCACTAGAGTCAGCTGAGGTAAAATGCCGTAATACCAAAAATGGTCTAAGTATAGAAATACTATTTCATGTAGTTTGCGTGCGGTATGAAGTATCAAGCTCCCCCAAAAGATGACCATCAAATCCTGGTTCCCTTGGAACACTATGTCCTACCCCATGCATGAAGGCGGCACACCTTCTGACAGTAAACATAGTTGACTGAAGCCTAGGATATCATCACACCCTGTGTTATTATGGGCACCCCATCCCCGGCGGGGAGGGGGAGAGGGAAGAGGGCTACCCTGAGAGACTTGCAGCCACAGCACACTGTACCAGGCCCACCCATCGGCCTGTCACCCGATCCCACTGTACAGAACACCAAGCTCCTCTGGACTATGGCGTTGGCACACCAAGTGGAAAAAGTGGTTACGGGCGAACGACAGAGAGGGAGGAGGGGTGGTAGGGGATAAAGGTTATTCAATTAAACATGATTGTTATTAAACGAATAAGCTTTCAAACCCGCACAGCCTTCATGTTTAGTGAACCCTGGTTGCTCCTCCGTGGAAGGGTGTATACGACTGGAGAGACCCTTCTGACAACAAAAATTAATTATATTTCATTCAATTATATGAAATTGAATTATATTACATTCGGTTAGATTACATTCAATTATATTATGTTAATTTGGGACATTCAATATGGTCAATCTCAAATCACATATCACCTCAAAGGCCATTTTCCATGAATGTTCTTAACTATTGGCAGTCACACTTTCACAGGATGAAAGTCTTATTTACAGTACTGAGGATATGCCGTCTGGAACCAGGGCTGATCCTAAGTCCCGTAGGAGCACAAAATGTCATTTTATTTACAGATGTGAGGATATGCCGTCTGGTTTCCTGACCTCTTCCCTGACACGCAACACTCTGGTTTCTGGAAGACGGTCTAACATTACGGCCTGTACACTTGAGCCAGTATCGTCTCCATAAAACCTGTGCTACTTGTGTCACAATGATTTGCACCGCAAACATACCAATATGTCTATTTCAGTATATGCTTGTGTATTTTGTTTTATGTAAGACTTTCAATTCCCTGTTATCGAGATATTGAGCAGTCGTTGCTGCCAGGCAAATGGATTTTCTCTAAGTATATCCTCACTATATAAAATGTGACAACCTGCATTGTAGAGAGAGAAAAAGAAGAAAGAAAGAGAGAACAGGATAGAGAGGGACAGAGCAATTGAGTGAGAGAGATGGGGATAAAGTGAGAGAGAGAGAGAGAGAGAGAGAGAGAGAGAGAGAGAGAGAGAGAGAGAGAGAGAGAGAGAGAGAGAGAGAGAGAGAGAGAGAGAGAGAGAGAGAGAGAGAGAGAGAGAGATTATAGCTGCAGAGGATATTGTTCCACAGGGAGGAAAGCTAATAGTTCTGCTTGTGGGGATGATGCACCTGTCATTTATTGATGGACTAGGCTGTAAATAACTTGTCTTGTGGGGACTCCTCTGCTGTTTCAAATAGCACACACAGTCTAGATCAGGGGTACTCAAGTAGAAATGATGAGGGGCCACAAAATTTTTTTTCAGTGACTCAAGGGGCCGGTCGGTATACGTGTGACTGAGGCCGTTATATGCTCTGTTTTAGACGTTACGCGTAAGCACGTAAGATACATAACCCCCCCTTGCGCGGTAAAATATCCCCCCTTACGTGCTTAAGTGCGTCGCCCAAAATTCCTGACTATGCGACTAAAACACTACGGCCCTACGCAGCTCGCAAAGACTGTGATTGGCCAGCTAACCACATCCTTTCAGGAGTCTCACATTTCCGGTTTTACAGCATAATAGCGCCATTTTTAAAAGGCCGTGACAGAAGCAAATGAAGAATTTTGAAGAAGGAGAAGAAGAAAACACAAGAACGAATTATGATAATTATAAATATAAACAAGCCAGCGTTTTCCACTTCCACGCCCACAGATTTGTTCGTTGCTCCCCCTACTGTTCTGGCGGAGAATCCCCTTGCAACACGCGAAATCCTTAAGGAACCTTAAAGGAACCGTGAATCAAAACTTGTCTAAAACAAGGTCCTTGTGTAAATTACGTGCTTACGTCTCTGCGTCTAAAACGACCCTAAATCGGCCTTGACTGCTGCTGAGATGGACTGTCTGCCTCGAGTTTGGGAGGGCTGGAGCGGTCTGTGGGCTGGAGTGCTATCTGTTTATCGTTGCAACCCCCAGCCTCGTATTGAGATCGCGGCGCGCGGTTTCAAAATAAGAGCGCCCAGCACGATTTTCTTTTCTTTTTTTTTTTTTTCTTTTTTTTAATAATTAAAAAAACTTTTCAAAACAGCTCGAGGGCCATTAATAGACACCCCGCGGGCCACAAAAGGCCCGCGGGCCGCTACTTGAGTATGACTGGTCTAGATGTTAGAATATAATAAACGGCACACACTTTTGATATCATCATATATTATTACAATGCACACACAGTAAATGTTTTTGTCCAATAAGTTCAATAGTTGTGCTAAAAAGGCTTAATGCAGCTTTAAGTTTCATTAGAGTTAATGTTGCCTTATAATAGGCCAATGCATGAATTAGTTCTCCTCCAAGATATGTTTAATTACACACTAACAGATTGTTTGTAACGTGGGTGTGCATATAATTTATGTATGGTTGCATTTGGAAAACACTCTGTCAGTGTATTTATAGCTGGTCATTGTTGAGCCAATGGAAACCTCTGTAATTGGATCTGCACTAGCAGAGTCTGGTGATAAATGTTTTGGCAGACATCACTGGCCATGCCATCCCTGTGATAACTCCAACCATATCAGTTTCTTAAGCTCTTAGTACCTACAGAATTATATTCATAAGTAAGTAGTAAACCCATTGCCCCTTGGCCCTATATGCACCATGGGGGGTATGGATAGATGGATGCCACCGACCGGACGCTGGTAAAGGCTGGCCCAGTATGAAAGAAAGTGGATCCAAAATGAAAGCATAATTAGCAAGCTTGAAACATTCGTGATGCCTCAACACCAAACCTTCAGGTGAATTACAGTACCTAGCTTTAATTTGAATAATATTATTTCTTTATTAAAAATGTTCACCCCACTAGGTAACTGTGTAAAATATCTCCCCCACATAGTTTCCTTTGGTGGGGATCATATGGGTATATGATCATACACATATGATCATATTTGATATGATAGGATGATATGCAATATTCGCCCTAATGTATTTGTAAGACATGAATCATGTATATTTGGCTTGGTCCTTTATGACAGCAATGCATTGCATTTATAATGTTGTTGGGTAAACACTGAAAACAACGGAATGAGAAGATTTGGAATTGCAGAGGCAAAGTTAAAATTAGTGTCCATGAAAGTTATCGTTGGATTGGCCACCAGCCAGTAACAAATAATACAAACTACGAAGCTGAGGAAATCCACTACAAGCTATAAAGATAAATAATTGTGGTACTGCCATCCATTTCACAGACACCATACACACACTCACATGCACACACACACACTCACGCACCCGCACACACACACATGCTCACACATGCACACACACACTCACATGAAAGCACACTCTCTTTCTTGTTCCCATTATGTCTCCTGCCCTGCTCTCCGTCGCTCTATCCCTCACTCTCTCTCCTTGGCCTACTCACTTGTGAAGTTAGGAACTTAACTCTGCTCAGTAGGAGAACATGAGAATGTTACAATTATAAAACAAGATTGACAGAATGGCTAGTGTTGCACTGGCAGATGCCAATTTTTGGCGTGCTGCCTGGAAGTTATTCACAGCTCCCACCACACACACACACTGCAGTGTGCAAGCACACACACACACACACACACACACACACACACACACACACACACACACACACACACACACACACACACACACACACACACACACACACACACACACACACACACACACACACACACACACACACACACACACACACAATCATGCACGCACATATACACAAACAGAGATAGAGAGCGAGGGATTGGAGATATACAGAGATTGGTGTCACTGGGGAAGGGAGGTGATGGGGTCGAGGAGGGCAGATTGGTGTTGAGGGTGGGGTGCAGGGGTATCGTGGTCACGGGGGGGATTGGAAGTTCAAGGTCACAAGACACTCCAGCATAGATTGGGGAGCAGTACCCTGGCATGGCCATGTGACATGACAGCGACATCAATCAACAGATCAGATGCACTGCTTAATACGACATTAGAAAGGAAATGTCTGGCACACTGTGTTTGTAAAAGTGTCAAGGTATTCCTGCCATTCGTCTGTGTTCCCGTCATGTGAATATTTGCTATAACCATTATGTGTGACAGAGTCGTTTGACCAGACATATGAGACCATCCAGGAGGCCTTCACAAAATGTGGTGGTCAGGCAGGATTCCTGCGACAGGTATTGGGCTCTTTCACCACCGTTGTACAAGGTCACGAGGAGAAAGTCTCCAGAAGGGAGCGGCTAAGTAGTGTTATTATATTACAAGTCATACGTCCCACCAGCGAGAGGGTAGTTTGCACCCTACACACACACACACCCATTGAGCTGGGGGTGTGGAGGCCCTATCAATGTGAAGAGGATGGGGGGCAGGAATTTTGTTCTATTATTATATCAGGCCCCATCTGACACGACTCAGCTCCCTGAACCTTACCCAAGTACGTACTCACATGATCGCAAAGTTGTTTCAGCTGAGTTCATTTGCCTGTCACCAAGAGTCAAGGAGTGAGTGTTTTTTTTTCTTTTTTTTTTTTACAGAACAGCTATCTTTAATAGCTACTTGTGAGCTATGACCTATAGTACACACTAAATAACTAAATAAAAATCATATATACATGAAGGAACCTCATTCTTTGATACTTGGCTACTCAATGATGTCGTATGCGATGATATTAGTTTGGAAAACCTCCTGGAACAGGATAGGCCACTTCTCCTACATGGTTGGAGAGGAAGAGGTGAGGGGGTCAGTTAGTTGCAATTTGAACCTCACCGCTAGATGCCACTAAATCCTAAATACTACACCTTTAAGTTAAAGTATTACATGTTATATAATACGTTACTGAGTGTTTAAAATTGGTGCTGCAATCCAAATTCACAATATAAGAGAAATGTCTCCGAGACTGAACAAACAGCGCAAGAAGAGCTGAGGGCAACATTATTTTGAGATGAGTGCAATTATTATATTTTTAAGACGAAGAGTGGCAGATGTTCACAGTCACAGAGAGATATCAGTTATCAGAGGGCTTCATTAAATCCTTTTAAACACAGATTTGCATGTTATAGATAGAGCTTCTATAGTGGCAAAGTCACGCCTCTTTCAGGAGACCTCATGATGGGACCTATGAGATCGCAAAATATGAATGGGTTTCATTGGAGAGAAAGTAATTATTTTCTGGTCACAGTCTTTATGCCCTGGATTACACATATGTTGTTTGTGAATTTAAATGATACATTTTCATGCAAAGAAAACTAAAAAAATTCGCCAAGAAGGTTTGGTGTGAGGCCGCTTTGTGAACTACAGCTCTTCGCTGCTCTCGACTTGAATGATATAGGCCTACGTCACCACCCGCACTTGGAACTCGGTATAGACATGGCGATCTCTCTACTCCACTTCACCGATTTTTTTCCAAGTGGAGGATAAAAGCATCGAAAGAGGTGAAAACCATTATAAGTCGGGGCATGTGGAGAGTTTCAGTTATGCCGATGGGGAGATTGTCGGTCTTGTCCACGCCAGTCGCAGGGAGCCTGACGTCACATACGAACCGTGTAGTCTTTCTCATTGTGTTTTCTCTACAGCCTTTAACTGAACAATTGCACAATAAACGGTCAAACTCTTGACATGAAAAATTATCATTTAAATCCACAAACAACATATGTGCAATCCGGGGCCTATAAGGAATGGGACCAGAAGATAATACTTTCTCTCCATTGAAGGCCGTTCATATTTTTCATATTTATTTTTTCGATCTTATAGGTCCCATAGGGCTCTACCGGAAAGATTGAATTGCGTAAGGACTTGCACTTTATTTGAGACACACTCTTAATTTACAAAATATATGTATTTTTCACATGCTTTATTTCGTTTTGCTTTCATTCTTTTTTTATTTTCCTCCAGTTATCATTCATTTTACCGCTTCAATTCTGAGGTAGTTATTTTTGCTACGTCACTTCTGAGCTTTTACTTTGAAGAATACCGGGTACGAATCCACATATTTGGGAAGTTCACGTCATCTTCACATTTGGGTTTGCTGTCATGTTTGTTGTCGGAGTGCACTTCACTCCTTTTCTGTCTTCCTCGTCTAACTTGTAAGTACCTACGTTTCAAACGGTTGTGTTGTGGTGCTGGCTTGTTTGAGAACTACGACTCGATATATAACGTATGAGAGGTGACAGCAATACAAAACTATTATTGAATCCCTCAAAAACACAAGTATTACTGCTGGAAATCAAAGTCACTTATTGTAGTAGGACAAAGGGTTATTTCTCAGGATAGTTTCGCCTACTCAGTATTTGCTCATTCTCCCTTTGCAGTAGGTTAGTAGTGTTCGTACAAGTTATGCCAATATGTTACCTTTGCTACGTTGTCACCATGTACAAAACGTCCCCTAAAATATATGTAAAAAAAACATAAGATAAGGCAAAATAATACATGATTCGTTGAATTAAGCATACATTCATGTGGCAATTGTTGAGTCCAAACAGTAGTCACATTTTGGGAGTTCCCTTTTTTCTCAAAAGAACTCTCGATTCCTTCTTTGGTCCTTAGTTCCTCATGCTTTTACATTTTATTTAATATGCAAACTTTTTTTCTAATGCTTCTCATTAATTGCATTTTGAAAACTATATATTATGCAGTTAAAAAAAGAACAAGAATAACATAATAGTTTAAGAAATTAGTAATTTCAGTATCTGCACAGATGTGTTATATGATTTATTTCATAAGAAGCAGATCCCTGTGGAGATGGAGGACGCGTACAATGAACTCTTCAGGGAGTTTGTTCACCTCAGATCAATATGCATACGACAAGCAGCTCTGTTGCAGAAACTGTCAAGGGAACTACACAAACAACAAGTTTCAAATGGTAAATTTTGAAAACATGTATATACATAAAGTTCAGGTGGAGATGCCCAAACATGACAATAGGGCTGATAACTTCCTTTGTAAATTAACCTAACAATTTATTGTGAGTGTCAACCATTTTTCTAAATGAGTACTCACTTCGCTTTTCATTTAAGAAGGATCTGAAACCTTGTGACAGCTGCTACAAAAAAAAGCAAATGGGTGTATCGTTTCTTCATATATAAAAGCTGTATTTTGGATTTTTAAATTTTTACTTTTCTTGCAGGGTATTTGGATCAAGATGGCAGCTTCAGTGGCCTGGCGTCCATCCCGGGTCAGGGTAGCCAGGAGAGCACTGCACATTCCCAAGAGGACAGTATTCCCCCACTAGTTGCAACCAATCAGAATGCTGCACCACACACTGATGTCGGCCATACCCGCACTGCAGGTGCGGCCCCGTTCTCTGTGCTTCTTGCTGAAGATATGGGGAAACTGGGTCTCAATGTGCCCCATCACCGTCAAACCCACACAGAGGAACAAGAAGAAGGAGAACATCCCCAACCTGCGTCTCCAGCCTCAAGGTCTCCGGCCCTCAGTAGCTCTGGTTCGTACCAGGGCCATCAGAGTGGAGGGAGTAAAGCAATGCAGCCGTATGGGGTAGGAGTCCTTCTGTTTTTTCTTTCTGACCTTTTATCTCGCCACCTCTGGGGGGCCGGATGGTCTGGTGGTTAAGGTAGAACCCACAACTATGGGAGAAGCATCCCATAGTTGTGGGTTCGAAACCCCTTAACCACAGTCTTCCTGTAGGCGACCTTTAGCAAGATGCAAAAAAATTGATTTTCTCATTAATGACGTGTATCTGAAGAAAATAAATGTCACGGCTTGCTTTGGATAAATGTATCTGCTAAAATTAAAAAAAAGAAAAGAACAATTCTAATCTGTCATATCTACATTCTACAGTACATTCTGCATAAGTGACTGTGTGTCTTATGTGTGGTGCTCTGCCTCTCAGACGGCAAGTCCGCTGGCTTGGGCTTACAACCCCCTCCTCGGAAGCGAGGAGCTGAGCAACAGTGGTGGGGAGTTCATGTCCGAAATGGAGCTGCAGTCCCAGGTGTGCGAGTTCTGTCACGCCATCTTCCCCGGACACACGGCCACCCGGGGAGAGTTCCTGCGACACCTCCACACACACATCACCTAGCAGACTCACAACTTCTTCCTGTTCTATGATGATGCCTTAAAGAGAGATTACTCTTGTTTTTTACCTGTACATTAAGAAAGAACTAGCTCGAAATTAACGTTTTTCTGCTGAAGAATATTTCAATAGTTTTGCACACACGCTTTGATTGGGTTCCAACCAAAACTATCCTTAAACCTCTCAAACCATTGTTAACTGTTTTTACATCTGCAAGTTTTCGATTCTGTGTTTTTTTTTCTACTTCTGTTTCCTGTGGTTTTGTATTTAAAGAAATGAAACAACCCCTGAAGAAATGACCATGAAACCTCAATCCAAAAGCAGATCCGCAAAACGTTATTGTAGCATTCTGTTTTAATGACTGCCATGCAGAACCATCTTT
The DNA here is from genome assembly GCF_026213295.1 of Gadus chalcogrammus. NCBI lineage: Eukaryota > Metazoa > Chordata > Actinopteri > Gadiformes > Gadidae > Gadus > Gadus chalcogrammus. The sequence goes on from NC_079424.1 coordinate 17,854,677, forward strand.
GTTGCCTACCCAACAGAGGAGGGCTATGTGTGACATAGCGCTGAGTGGATCTGAGTGCTGACATCACTACTAAAGGTGAGTCATGCAAGCCTCGTCTGTACAGAACTAACTGTTCCGCACGGAAATGGAAAGGAAAAAACAGCAAAACAAGATGGTGTTACTGGCTGTGTGACGCAAGCTGTAAATTACTAACACACCATCAGTTATAGAAAAGGTAATAACATAATTCCTAAAATGCTAAAAATGTATGAAATGATGACTCGAAAAATCACAAGAACAATTCTTAATTAAACAATAAAATAACGTTTATTGAGATTTAATAAAATAAATAATCTGTTTTTCAACGTGAGGGTGGTGACAATAGTGAAAGAGAACCTGCAGTTTAATTGAATCCTTTACATCACTTGGCTGCCTGTCTTATTGTGTAGATACCATGTAGATATAATGGACAATGCATTTCCAAACATGGGCCTTCCCACTATTTCTATGAATATAACAATATAACAACAAAACATTAGCATATTCATATCTAATGTAGTGAAGGGTCAGCTGTGTCGGAAAATGAAGCACCGTTTGATCATCTTTTTACCCCAGGTTGAGTGTGTGTGGGATTGTTCATCATCATTTGATGTTGTTTGGATGGGTTTTCGATCCAAGAGGAAATCTTGAGGATGTTAACGTTTTTGTCATGGAGTCACCACTGAAAAGGCCACTCATTCAAACCCCCAGATCCCGGCTGGTAAACACTGCAGTGCACTCGTCTCTACTCCCTCTCGTTTTATAAGATTCAAACTGGTAGGTGGCAATAAGAAACGTAGCAGCCCCTGTGGGAGAGTAGGGGTGTGAGTGGGTGGTCTTTTGGGTTAGTGGGGGTGACTTGATGACATAGGCAAACCTCAGCCATCTGAAAATGTTCCCACCTAAAATTTAAGAAAATGTTTCTCTTTTAAACAAGATTGCACCATGGATAGATGTGTGTGCGATTATAATACCACAGTAATGAACACATCAATGATATTCAGTACTCAGGAAAGCTTGTTTCATTTTTTCATCTTCAGTAAATAAATATGGCCCCATCATTATCTGGATCGTTGTACAGTTGTATTGTCGTTTGACCTATTTTAACAACCCGGACACACGAAAACTTTGCCAAGTAAGGATTATTTCAAAGATGTCAGTGACTGACTTAAATTATACTGTTAATATTTGAGGGGCGTGAAGGTGGGAAGAGTGTGACAAACACATTACTTCTACACCCTAGCTACACACACATATGGTCTCAGTACTCAAATAACTGAAGGATTTTTAATCTGAATGTAATTTCTTTATAAATTATAAATCATCTCCGGGTTCATGAGTTGATGTGAAATCGACAAGATAGAAGACGACAGCTACGGTATATATTCAATGTTGATTAACCTCTATTGTTTTAGCAGATATTTCAGAAGCTACCCCCTAGCGCTCTACTATCTACTTTGCCTTACATCAACACTTTCTATTACAATTTAAATCATACATTTGTGTATGATTTTATTTGGTTAGAGGGCAGCAGAGGACAATTTTCCAAATATTGTAGGTTGATATGTTAAAAATGCTGAACGATATTTTAAAGATTACATTTTTCCCTAACGTCATTCAAATAACCCTGCCTACTTGATCAGTGCCCCCATCCAGTTCATTCCAGACTCATCAACTCTAAATACCACCATGTCTACTAAGTGTGGGTTTGGCCACCTATGGCTTTCTATTACATACCCAGACTTGCCATCCTAAGGCTGAGGAACCATCAATCAAGACAGGGATAAGTCTTATAATATGGATTTCTTCCCCCTAAAAGCCACTTTTGTCGATTTTCTAGTAATTGATGTGAGAACTTAAACCTGCTCAGTTACAGTCCATATAGTACATGATGTGTTGAAGTTGAGATGGAGGTCTGTACATACGATGTAGTGTACCCCTTGGGATTTTTCATTTCCCTCTGTGGTCCAAATCCTCCTTTGTGATGATAGGGCTCCGGCTCCTACACGCTATTGCACTCCCCTGTTCCTCTTTACTCTCGTAATCTGTGGAAAACAAACAAAACAAAAGTTGCGTAAATAAACATCCTGTCTGTGATATGAATATAGATAAAAATAGACAGGATCTCAGTTTATCATTGTCATTATGATAGCCTGTTGGAGGTCTGTGAAGTATAAATAGTCACTATAAGTCTGTTTAGTTCTGAAATGTTGCATTAACAATGCATTTACTAAAGTCGATTTTACTTTAACTGCATGTACTACTATTTAAAAGATTTTTATGTTTTAGATTTTCGGGAGTATTTAATTTTAATATCTGACTTGTGTGTTTCGCAGCGGTTTAAAGCACCAGAACAAATAACTGACCATCAATACAAGTGTCCAGTAATGCTGTCATTATATATTTTCTGAAAGATGCATTCTTAAAAATTACAACGCATATTCAGAGGCAATAAGCATCAAACAACCACAATGGGTGAGAAAAACAACAAGACAGAGTGGAGGGAGACCAACGTCAGAGATGAAACATATGTCATTTTTATTATTTCCACACTTTACTCCGAGGGGGATGTGTGTATGAGATGTATAAAAAAGGACTGTGCCATTTCCCTGCCCACAAGTTTTATTTTTGAACACTGTCGCTTGGTGAGTCAATGCAACGCCCCTCCAATTACCTCCCACTCCCTCGCCCCCACGCCCAATGGCTCCCGCCCTCCAGCCCACGCACCTAAAAGTCTGACGTCAGACGCTGCTGCTGTGGGGGGGGGGGGGGGCAGGGAGATCTGAACGCCCACAGAGTGCTTCCTATCCCCACCTCCTCCTCCTCATGCCTTTGTTTGCTTCTTGCTGCTTTTCTTTTCTTTCTCTCTGTTTCCTGCTGCCTCAGCCCAGCAGTGCTCAGCCCTTCTAAACCTCTTGCATATCTCTGATGAATACAATTGGGGGGGGGGGGGGAGGGGGAACACTGTTAATAATACTAACTTTATTTAATTTTATATGATGATGGTGACGTTGTGTTAGATTCTAGCACATGACAGTGTTACACATTTGTCTATGTCATCTCTCTCTTCCTCTCTGTGTCTCTCTCTCTTTGTCTCCTTCTGTTTCCCCTCCTAACTGCAATCCTCTCTAATTTGCAGTCTAGTGAAGTTCAGCTGTGCATAGTGGGAGGCGTCACCTCAGAGATTATATGACTCACTGTTGTTCAAACTCTAGATCCATAAAACGTTCATTGTTTGGGGATCTGTCTGCGTCGTTGGGTTCATCGAATATAGTCCTATTTTCCACTTTACATTAGAAACCAAACATGTGGCTCAGTAAAAAAAGAAAGAAAGAAAGGTCATGTGCCAAAATAGCCTGATCTAATATCAGTAAATATCAAATGGTGAAAAAAATATTATTGAACTGTCATTTGGAAAATTCACCTGTTGAATGAGTGCCTTCTGACCCTAGGCTGATCCTGCCATCTCGGCCATGTGACACCATCCTAGCCAATCGCAGCCCTTCATCCATAAGTGTTTGCTGTATGAGATGGCGACTCCAGTTGACCGGGTTAGAAGTGTCTGTTGGAGGGGGTGGGGAAGAGGGCAGGGGGATGGAGATTGGTTGCACTGTAACCAATTATGTCTAGTTGGACAGACAGATGTGTGTGTGTGTGTGTGTGTGTGTACTGCGTGGGTACCCCTCCATAGCGGTAACCCTTTTCTTTTTTTTACGATAATCAGTGGTTTCATACAATCAGACATTGACATTTAAAGAAACATAAAACATGTCTGGGGATGACAGATGATCTGTAGAAGGGGACAGGTTAGAGATAAAAAAAAAAAAAAGTGTCAAAACTACCCAGAGAGCAATACAAAGAGAAACACTTGATATGATAGTGCTTATCTGGGGAGACTACCTTGGGATACAGTGTCCAGGCTTTCATTAGACACACTGTCGTCCTCCGCCCTTTGGGTCGTTACCTCTGACCCCTCCACCCCAACCAGCGAAGACACGCTTTCCGGCACAATGACCTGCACAACATCACATCCGCACAAGAGGAACATAGAGTTCTAATGAACACAGTTTGACGTCGCTTGTGAAAGGAAGTTGTGATCATCAGTCTGATTATGTGGCAGACACATCCAGCCATTAATTCATCATTTTTAACCCACACATTGAAACCAAGCTAATTGGCCGGTTATAATTGTGCTTTGATAACTCACCTCATGTTTCACCCTCTTTTGCGATAGGAAATTATTGTCATCTGTAATTGTCCTTTGAATAGAATCAAAGAATAAGATGAGATAAGATAAACATAATGACAACAGAAATATAGCCCAGATAACCTGCAAATTGTATGTTTATTTATGTATTTTTTGAACAGTTAATTTCCTTTTTATCAGAGCCAGTTCAATCAAGATATGTTTTGTTTAAATTGCCATTTAAGTTATGGTACCATAATTACATGTAAAAATCACCTCAGTTTATTGCATGAGGAATGTCCTTACATAACCAGATCCGGCTCATAGCAATTGTTACGTTACATACAACATTAGATCCGATAATGACTTATTCTGGAATGTGCACGATTAATTTCCATATTACTTACTCTACATTCCCGTTTTTAAAATACTATAGAAACACAATGATATTTAAGACGCAAGCAAATCTGGATTATGGACTTTACATCCAACTGTCGAGCAGAAGGATTTGTCCTGTGTTTTCAGTGATCTTACCGAGCGTGTTTTAATGTTGATGTGTAGGCACACTTCCTTGCCACCTGCCGAGCCAAAGAAAAGAGTTCGACACGTCTCAGCAAAAGGGCATTGTCTCTCATACAGAACTGGGCAGCAGCTTCATTGATGATCAACTGAGGGGAGAGAACACTAAGTAAAGGGAGCCATCTTTAAACTGATTTACATCAAATACTGCAACCCTCCCCGCTAGTCAAATGAATCCTTTCACATTTCCATTGAGAAATAGAAAGAAGTCCATCCCTTTAGTTTTTGTGTCTTTGGTTTGATGCCCTTACCTCATGATGCGTGAGTTGCTTGCCTTCCCTCCGCTTTGAGTCAAACCTCCCATAAATCAGGCTGTACTTCCTGATCTCCTCTTCCTTGTTCCTGTCTTGCGGGCCCATCTTGAATATGTGACCCACGGTTTTTGCCATCTTCTTGTTCATCCTCAGCAGAGTCTTCACCTCGCCGGGCTCTGACCGGGGCAGCGTCCTCAGGAGCCGCTCCACACTCTCCCCCACTGCCCTGGCCGTCTCTCCGTCCAGCTGCCCCCCGGGCCAGGCCGAGAGCGTCCCGGGGGGGAACGACGTGGAAGACCCCGGGGGTGTGGAGGGACCCGCCGGGCCGGACGGCTGCAGCGGTGGGCTGGGGGAGCCGTCCTCCGCCGTGCAGTTCCCGTCCTGCTCGGGGTTGAGCCAGTGGTGGTCCATGGGCGACAGTTTGTCCCTGTAGTGCGCGTCGGGGGGCTGGGGGGACGCCTGAGAGCAAGGGCTCCGGGGGCTCCCGCTGTGCATCGGCGTGAGACACGCCCTGTCCTCCCTCTCGCAGGGCGAGCCCGGCTGGCCGTTGCTGATGGACTTCCTGGGCCCCCCCTGCGACCCGACGGAGCCCGCTCCCTCCACTTTGAACAGCGGGATCCCGCAGGGAGCGGCGTTGGACACGGGCTGGTTGAAGAGCGCCGGGTTGGCCGCCCAGTCACGGAGCGCCTTCTGTAGCCTACGCACATGCAGTGGCTTGGTGGCCATGCCAACTAGTGCCATGATCTCCAAGAATTCTTCCTCCGCCGCCTCACAGAGCTGCTGCACGTCATCGCCACCTTGCTGGATGAAGGTGTCGTAATAGGCCAGTAAGTTGGCTCGCTGAAGCACCCGATAGAGCTGTAACTCCCCGAGCGTGCGTGGCAGAGACATGGCACTGTATCTAGAGCAAGTAGGGCAAGAAACACATTAGGGAGAAGAATAGGGAGCTATGAGGAAATTGCGATAAAGAACAGATGCATAACAATAAAGAGAAAGTCATTGTGGTAATCAAATATCTATTTTTCTTTTACTTGATAGCTTAGAATGATGGTAAATGAGACAGTACCCAAAGATGGGATGGGCCAGAGAGTGGCACACTTACACAGTTCTCAAGGACTTTCTGCTAAAACGCAAAGCCACAAGGTTGGGATACAGTATAAAGGTCCTATTGTTTGATCATTTTTAATGCAAATTATGAGTACCTCAGTATCTCATCAGTAAACAATATCATTATAACTACCATGGCTTTCCTAGTGAACAACCCTGTAATTATAATATTTACTTGCACACACAAACACAAACACACACACCTCTCCTTACGAGCCTCTCATTTGGTATCGAGCATGGCTCAAATGAGGAATTGGAAAAGTGTGACGGGAAGGACATCACTAGTGTGGCAACATTACTGCATACAGTCATGATAGTAAGGTGAGCATGTTTATATTTTCGGATCCACTGGCTGTCAGTGATACATTATCTTGATGTGTAATAGGTGTGAAAATAATAGACTGCATGAACTGTGTGCGCGCGCGCGTGTGTGTGTGTGTGCGTGTGTGTGTGTCTCTGAGGTCTCTGAGCTGATTTTGTAATAAAACTGGTTTGCTGAAGTGACACCGGGGTTTAAGTCCACACCTTAGTTTCATCACTTCACCGGTGTGACTAATAGTGAGGCGTGCATCGCCCTACTGATGGTAATTTGTTATCAGTACTGGTTTAATGACTATAAACTGTGGTATGAACGAGGTTCAGCTTGTTATTATTTGGGGGGTGCAGTGTTTTGCGTTGAATGATAGTTGGGTCTTTGATCAATAGGGAACTGCACTTTTTCTCTTAATTTTGTATTGATAAGTATAACTTATTGTGGCGCTGTTACGCTAATATAACTTTAATTACATATCTGCTGCATCGTCCTTGGCATCCTATACGTCTATGGAACCTATTGTACATTAGTAGCATGCAAATAACATCTTTCCACTAAGAGTAGATTAGGCATCGTGCTGAATTCAACGGTCGTCCACGTTTTAAATTTAAACTAGTGTGCATTATTTAAATGACCTATTTCAGCTTCTGGTACACTACTATTATGTTTTGACAACTTTTCCTATTGTGAATCAAGACATCTGGAGGTTACAGTGCAGCCAAGTTATTGTAATGCTTTATCCTCATCTTTTGTACAATCCCTGCGCCCAGACGACCCAACTAATACAGCTGTATTTGTATCGAAAAAAAAGAAGGCATTTCACTTACCTTCTCCTGATCAAGCAGATTAATTCAGCAGGGATGCAGTTCAACAACTGCTTAATTTCACTATAGTTTACCAGTGTGTAGCCTACGAGCTTCGCATCAAAAAGAAAAAACAGATCTGGATGGCCAACTGATACTCTGATAAGTGTAACCCTCGTCTATATGTGAGAAATCCTTTGTTATTTGAATTCAGATTAAAAAATCGTTTTTGTTTTAAGCCAAGACAGGACTAATCCCGACTAGCCAGATGTTGCGGAAACGCCCGGAAAGACATTATATTTTCGATATCTTCAACCAATTTCTATCACGTTTGGTATTGAGTGGCGTGCTCTTCAGCTAAGTCCCTGCGCTTATAGCAACTCGTCTTAATTCTTTGGCAGAAATCCTCCTCCGGCGCACCGTATTGGTTGCTGACTGCCTTTTTTTGTACTGTTTGTGTGGGTGCAAGAATGATGGGGGCGGACTGCAGCACGCCATCTGACCGAAAAAGAGTTTTCCTCTCCCGGCAGAGGCGGCTTTCAAATTGGAGATGTAGGTGGAGACCGTAGTGGGGGGTTTAAAATACCAATTTTAACCCTTGCTTCTTATGGCAAACAGATCGCCATTATAGGCCTAAGAATGTCGCCATTCAACCTAAATCCAATGTGGATTCACCATAAACCTTTGTATATGAGTAGGCGTACTGTACCTGTAAGACACGTGCCATGGTGGTATTTTGGGGACATTGCTAAGATTTTATTTTCCATCTGATTTCGTTGGAGATTCGCTGACGCAGTAAGGGGATCCCCGATATGATCGACAGTCCCTCCGCCCCTCCACTTCTCTTACACCACTAGCCTACACGTTTGAAATGTTGCGCGCGGCACCTATGTGTGAATTTTGGTTGAATCTTATAATAATATGTTGTAAAGGATCGAGCCGCATACGATTAGGTAGGCCTACATCCCAAAAGTTTGACGTGAAATTTCAAATGTAGTTAGTATGCCTTCTTTATAGCTATAGCTCAATTGTGATCATTCGAGCACAATAAATATCGGCACGTTCATACGCATTAATCCATATTTAATGACCAACATTGAACAGTAGATGGTGGTAATGTGCGTGTTACTGATTGGAGAAGCCAAATCCAACATCTACATGCATTGACGTCCTCACTCCACAGAGGCGACAGAGAGTAGTGACCGATATGAACCGTAGAAGAAGACCTGCGAATAAACCAATATATGTAGAAGAAGAAGTAAGGAAAGTAAGAGAAAACAACATGGGACAGTGACAACCTAAAACAACCCGTCAATCACATGTATGCTCCTCCAAGGTATCGATACCATCGAATGAATGAGAGTGCTGTGATGAATTTGCTAGATCCATTTAATTTCCTTTTCAAATGACTGATATCTCCGATCAAACTCGCTAACCTCACAGGAAGGGGAAGCAATGCTATCGTAGCGTTAGCTTGTTCTGGGTTGTTTACATCTGGCATGCCAGTTTGTTCGACGTAGACGTTTAATGGTCGCTTATATGGTTATGTTTGCTTGAGATACTACTGTGCTTCTCCGGGGATATCCAATCGTTCACCATCAAATGTACAACTGTCACACTTTGTTTAACACAACCATCTCTGCAAGGCTACTTTCTCGTCGGTCCTACCTGGCATCGCCTGGGCCAGCCGGGGCTGCTCTGCAAAGCTAGCCGTGGTTTGATTGAGGTGTCAGTTCACTCAATAACCATACATGGTTACCTATCACAAGGACAGCTTTTTTCTCTTTGCTTAAGTATGCGGTCCTTTGCTCATAGTTGCGGAAGGTATTGGTCCGACCAGAGTCGTTTATCCCGATCTGTCAAAAGGTCTGAAGCAAATGCAAGTCGTCTTAATTGTTTGCTTAATGCTTCCTCATATAAATGGAAGATTGAAGAGTTTTCTGTTGGGTATCCGTTATGAGACCCTTGCAGAACGGTAGATTAAACGATTCCGTTAACTCAAACGCGAGATGTAACTTGATCTTTGACTATTTAAGAAAGATACTTTTTCGATGAAAATCCAAAACAAATTTAATTGTCCGTTTATTGTGAACTTAACACTGAGTAAACTTTTTTGTTTTTTTCTTGACTATCTGGACGTTTGGTCATGAGTTTTATTATATTACGCAGGTGAAAGAACATTCTTCAATGGTGATCTACGTTTTTTTTTGTTGTTTAGTGAACTAAATCTAACTATCATTCCAGGGGGCCAATGTGTGGTGTGCTTCTGATTATCCAGGAAAGACCCAAACCTTGAAAGTGAGACGCAAGAAAAATGGGGTTAACCGTGACTTGCTTGTGCCTTACAAGAATTCGGAGAAGATATCGACTGAGAGAATGAATTTAGTCAATCATCTTTGATGAGATTCCATTCAATCTACACCTGGATCGAAAGAGCAAAGGTCACTGGAGATGGCTTCATCTGAGAGGGAGATGGATGGCATTACTGAGACTGAGGAGGAGAGTGCCGATGGCCCCCTGCTCTCTGGTGGCTCCCTTTTGGTGACCAGTACTAACCACTGGGAGTTCAGTGAAAGGGAGGGGGAACCCCACAGGGCACCCGTTGTGGAGGACATTACATCAGTTCTGGATTTCAATAACCTTCCGGACACCTCAAACCTAGCCATGCCTCGAGACTCAGGAACCGCTGAAGAAGAGACTGGAGAACACATAGAATCACACAGGGATGCAGACGATGAAGTCTTCAACATGTTAGGCCAACAACAAGGTGTGGATTATGCAGGTGTGGACACTCAGTGTATGGATGAAGAAGAAGAAGATGAGGAGGAAGAGGAAGATAGCCAAGGCGGAAGCCCAACTGAAAACTTAAAATCGCCACATATGAACGGCGACGCGGGTGGGAGGAGCTCGCAGGGGGTGGGGAAGAGATGTAGGTCCAGGAACAGTGGCGGGGGGTCGGTTTCTGAACCAAGTAGCCACAGCTCGGCCAGTTCTCTACTCTTTTCTTCCTTTCAAAAGGGTACCGTCATGTCCGGGGGTAGTAGGCACAAACAGAACCGCAGACGCAACCACCAGCACCAGCAGGGGCGCGGCCGCCGGAGCCGGGGCCAGGAGCTGGTGCTGGCCGTCAAGGAGCTGCTGTCGGAGTCCCTTGGCACCTGGTGCCTCTCGTGCGTCCACATGGTGATCGAGCTCATCGTGGCGCTCACGCACCACTGCGGCGTCGGCGTGGAGACCGGGGGGATGACTCTGTACAACGTCGGCCTCCAGCTCCTCGCCAAGGTCACCGACGTCCCCGGGATGAAGGCGGACGCTCTGCGGGTCCTGGAGGGCGCCAGAGGCACCGCTGCGGGCGTCGTGGATAAGACGGTGCGGTCTGCCAAGTGGCTGAAGCAGGTGGCCACCACTAGCTTTGCCCTGGTTTGCGCCATAGTAATGCTGGCCTCCATGTGGGGAAAGAGTCTTCTGATCCGGGTGGGCGGAGAGAGGGCAAACCGGTGTTGGGCCGCATGCCAGGACTCAAGGCTCTGGAAGAGGGTGAACTCTTTGAGGGAGACGGTCAGAAACTGGTTTAGGAGAAAAGGACGGGTGCCCGTGTCCCTGCCGGACTCCCCTGGCCAATTGGGGAAGAGCCAGCCGGGCCAGGAGCTGGAGAGGCTGCTAGCCTTGGCTCAGGTACCGGAGGAGGAGCTTGACCCCTTCACTGTGCTCGGTGTGGAGGTCCACGCCTCTGAGGCGGAGCTGAAGAAGGCGTACAGGCAGCTGGCTGTCCAGGTGTGTGTGTGTGTGTTTGTTTGTGTGTGTGTGTGTGTGTGCGTCTGTCTATACGTGGTCCATCATCCAAAATATTGTAATGTTGTAACCATGGTTGGGTAATATATAGTGTTGGAGTTATTCTCATTTGTTTATTGCTGTTTTTTCTACCCTGTGTGCTAGGTCCATCCAGACAAGAATAAGCACCCCCGTGCTGGGGAGGCGTTCAAAGTGCTCAGGGCCGCCTGGGATATTGTCAGTAACCCTGAAACACGGCGAGAGTACGAAATGTGAGTGGAAGGAAAAAGGAGAAGTTCAGCCCCACTTTATTTACAATTCTCTGTATTAAAGGTCTTGGATATTGTCAGAGATTCAACAAGAAAGCTTTGCTTCTATTAAAATTGATTGAGCACCCTGTCTTTTATTCACTGGTGCTTCTGAATTGCTTTGTCTTTCAAAAATCATTGCATAAACATGAAGTTATTCTCACCTCCTGAAGACAACCCCATATGTTTAACTTAGTGTTTCAAATTAATCTGATCAAATTAGCTGACTGATTAGCTGTTCATTTTTCTGACGCAGAAAGCGAATGGCGGCAACTGAGCTGTCAAAGTCCATGAATGAGTTCCTCACCAAACTGCAGGACGACCTTAAGGAAGCCATGAATACCATGATGTGTACCAAATGTGAAGGCAAGCACAAGTACGTCCCGCCCTCCGTCCATCTAACATACCCATCGAAGCATTGCTGGCTTTAGTACACAGGATAAATTACACAATTTAGCGTGGCTATTGGCTCATTCATACCAGTCAAGTGACAAGTGAGCGCTGAAACATTGCTGTGTTTTTCTGCAGGCGGTTCGAAATGGACCGTGAGCCTTCTGAGGCCAGGTTTTGTGGCGAATGCAACCGTTTCCACAGCGCTGAGGAGGGAGACCTGTGGGCTGAGTCCAGCATGTTAGGCCTACGGATCACATACTTTGCCTTCATGGATGGCAAGGTCTACGACATCACAGGTGAACTTGATGGCAGAAGATGGTTGCCGTTGGAGCTTAATGAAATAAACGATAACGTGGTATTTGAGTTAAAAACATTGCCGACAGTGTATCGCTTAAACCGCCTTGTTCATTGTTTAACAGAGTGGGCAGGTTGCCAAAGGATTGGCATTTCGCCTGACACACACCGTGTGCCCTATCACATCTCATTCGGTTCCAAGAACACTGGCAGTGCTGCACGTCAGCGGTAAGGCCCACCTGGGAATGGTTGCAGTCGATCTAGGGTTAAATGGTCATTTCATCATTGGCGGTCATGGGAGAGGGACCGTAATGTCTCCAGGAATGGACTTCTGTTAGTAGGATAACGTCCAGGCTGATGGAGGGGAGGTTTTTGTCCTCTAACTGCCGCTGTGTTTTCCCTACCTCCAGGACGCCCTCGGAGCCCGCCCCGGGTCCCAGTAACCCCGCCGACCTACAAGACCTCTTCAACCGCATCTTTCAAGGGGGACCGGCCGCCGACATGGCCGCCAACGGGGGGTTCTTTCCCCCGGGCCCACCTCCGCACCCCACCGGCCAGGGGGCGCCCCCGTTCCCTCCCCCGTTTTCCCCCCCGCCCGCACACGGTGGATTCTTCATGCCGGGCGCCCAGCGGCCGGAGGCCAGCGAGACATGTGCGGAGAGTGGCAAACCGCCGCGGAGAAGGAAAAAGGTCCGCAAGCCCTTTCAGAGGTGAAATCACATGACTGGTTTTATAGTTATCGACCTAATGGCAACAATGAGACGCGACACACACAGATATCACCCATGTTTGTCTCTTCATAAGCCCCCTTGGTGCGCCAAGATCGGCCCTTCGTGAGTTGAACTCAGGAAGATTCATGTGGGTAGAACCGTCTCTTTGACAGTCATTTCAACATCGGCCAAAAGGAGAGACCCAATCATGAAGACCAAATCGGAAAGAAGGCAAAGTATTAGGCGGGGAAGTATTGGAGAAATGAAGGCAACGGTGCTTTTAAAATAACATCCGTCATTACTTTATTATTTTGGGTTGTCTTTGGTCTTTAAGACGACTGTAGCCTTGAAATATATCAGAATGCTGTACAAGTTAATTTCCTGCCAAATTTTGCATTGCATGCACAATTGACTCACTTGCTTTTAAACTTTTTTTTTGTTTCTGCTGAGCTTTGCTTTTATGGTTCTGAAGGATAAAGCAAAGCCCTGTTGGAGGTTGCGTTCTGGATCCCCTAAATCAAGAGATGATCTAGCTCGCAGTAATGTTTCAGTGATGCCTGGACCGGCAAATTTGAGAGTGGTCTGCTTTTGGACTATTTCCCCCACTACCCCTCGTTCAGTCCATAATTTTGTCACAACTGTCATTGGTGCAGAAATCAACCAAGAAGATAGGTCTGTTTCCATCTGCTGCAATGCAGCTTCAGAAAATATATTGTAATGTTTTGCATTACATAGATGTTTGAATATCTGAAAAAGCTCACTTATTCATACAACATTATCTAGGCATGCTATTGCAAACATCAGCCAAGGCGTCAAAATAACAGATGGGGATATTTGGCGATGAGATATCTAGTGAGGCTGATAGTGTGTACCATTTCAACATGTTGCCTTCTGCGCTGACTATGGTGACGGGAGGAGGGTTATCAACTAAACCTTTTAGTGATATTGATTTGTCTCACTTTGGATGGAAGAGAAGATTGCAACAGAATATTGGCACAAAGCTTCTCTTTATGTTCTGCTAAAGCGTTGAACTTGCAGTGAATTGACAAATGATTACTATTATTTTTGTATGCAGTGGGTGGCTCGGCCTGGGCTTGAGAATTGTAAAAAGGTTCTTGATGCTTTGCCTGGTTCTCCGGAAGAATACATACAGATGGTTCTAGTGCAGTTAATCCTTGTTAGTCCAGATTCTAAATGCCCCCGTGTGCTACACTGGGGAACAAATGGAATGGATGGAAAACCTTGTTGGTAAAATGTATTTCCAGTAATACAAAACATGTTGGACAATTATGATTTGGCTTATTGACTTTTGTGACCTGGTCTTGATATTTAATATATAAATGTGCTTTGATCTGATCTTAATTTGATTGAATTTGTTTATTGAAACTCAAACCACTTAGGAAAACTGAAAACTTGTTAATCATATTACTGAATAAATCCTATTTTTTTTCTGACACATTGCAGAACACAGAATCTTCAAAAAAAATAATTGTAGACGTAATTATTACTAACAAAAAACTGAAAGGTAAAATATTTGTTTTTTTTCTGAAGTGCAAGCCCATGTCTGCCTCTGATGTGGAACATTCAAACGGCAGGCCAGCAGCATTCCTTTTTCCTTTGTTCTCTTATTGAAAGGTAAACAACTAAAGGAATGATGTTGGCCTGCTCTCAGCTATTGTCTGTGGAGCGAGCAGCGCCAGGGCAGCTATGGACTCTGCATTGGCCCCCTGTGTCATGCACTCCTGTGAGGGTCAGATATTCGCATTGTTGTCAGGAAATTAAGAAAGTGGGGGATCCCGTTACACTTTAGAGATACATTCTGCTGACTAAAGCAACACAATTGCTTTGTTTTCATGTGTTTTTGATAACCGATTAAACCAAGGTAACAGTTGAAGCATCTGTCTGGCACTTACCAAGATAGAAATTACATTGTCATTGTAGATTGTTTTGTTGGGGGACAATGGAAAACCGAATTATGCCGACAGCATTCTTTAACGGTTGTGTTTTATTCCCTGCCCATGCTGCAGATGATTCACTAGGTTGTAATTGTGTGTGTGGGCAATTGTCACTTGCTTGCCTATTTGAACCCAATTTCGGTAAGGTCAGTTTCAGTTAGTCTGAGGCTGTAACTGTAGGCCTATATTGGTTGCAAAAACTGTCTAAATTGATGATTGGCAATGACTCGGTATGTAGACTTCTTTGTAGTGCCATCAAATTTAGTTTTTGGTCAAGGAATTAATATCTGCATATCATTACCTCACTGTGTGAAATGTGTTACAATACTAAAACTAAATTGCAATTTCAATCAGATTAAGATAGTGAGCTAGTTAAGTTTGGGATTTGGCATGAAAAAGAAAAGCAACTTAACTCTTAATGAAGTTCTGTGTTGAAGGAAACCCCATTTTTTTTCTACAGGATATTTTCTCTAAACATGATTAACTTGGTTTAATTAATAAGTTAGACACTTATCAATAACTTTTTATTTTGAAGTTGGACAACGCATGGTGGG
Source organism: Gadus chalcogrammus (assembly GCF_026213295.1). Lineage (NCBI taxonomy): Eukaryota > Metazoa > Chordata > Actinopteri > Gadiformes > Gadidae > Gadus > Gadus chalcogrammus. Next base: position 17,869,922 of record NC_079424.1, read on the forward strand.
AATGTTTTATTTTCCAAATAATATTTAGGCCACCCAAAAAATTATGTCTGGGTTTGACTGAAAAGTACTCAATAGCCTCTTAATGCTTTATTTATTTTTGCCTCCTTTACATAGGAGCTGGTTTAATTTTGGCGTTTTGTTTCTTAACAGCTGGAATAAGTTACATTTGTCTGCTGCTTCTCCAGGTATGGAATTGTCAGGACCTTCAAAGTCTTCTTGGACTGGACTATTCAACATGGCTTCCACAGATATTTCGTATTTGTACATTAAGATTATTATGGTTGAAGTAAAACAAATATATAGGGTATATCCAAGGCCAGACACAGAATAAAATGGGGTGAATGTGTATGTAAAAGTTATAACGCATACACATACATAACTGATTTGTAGATTCAGAAGTTTTACTGAGAAATATTCCTAGACTTTAAACATGCACATAAAAAGGGGCTAGGTCACTGGAGTGCATTGGATGTGGTTAACCCAATCGGTACCCACAGCTTGGTTTTCCCTAAATTAAAACAAATATGCAAAAAATAAATGCAAAAATCTGACAATCAACAGGAAGTGGTGTGCAGGCCTTTACAACACACCGACCACTTTGGTTAGGGAAGACGGTTTGGGTCGTCTTTTGCTGGAATTACATTTGATTTCTTTCACGTTCTCCGGTTTTTAAAATAAACGTAATTTGCCATTAAACCCCTGCTGTTTTTTGTGATCTATCGGTTTAAAGTTTGATATTTTTTAGCTCTTTAATTCTGAGTACACAATGTATAATTGCCATACTAAACAATTGACATCAATATAAAACAAATGCAATAGCAATCATGACATAGAAATAGCAAAAATGAACTGCATCTCCTTCAAAGGAACTGATACGCTTGCATAGGTCCGCTTTGAGGAAAGCTGCTTGTTATTATTGAACAAGTCATAGTTTGGCCTGGTGCGGCTCTCCCGTCGTCGGACCTTCATTAAGCAGTGGGGCTACGGCCACAGACACAGACCAGGTCACCTCCTTTTCTCCTTAAAAGGAGTGTTTTCAGACAGCCACAGCCTTAACCAGACACTGGCTGATATTGAGGTCACCTTGGCAGGGAAAACATGTGAGGTTTTTTTTGTCGGTTGAAATGAAAACAAAATCTTTTTATAACTTGTAGATTAGTGCGAGATTGCTAACCAAAAAACCTGGCAGTTAGAAAATATAGATTAACCTTTGGTGACCGATAATTAGCCTCTCCACTGAGGGCTGATGAAATCTCTTTTCTGAGCTATGTAAGCCCATACCATTATATTGGTTCAAATCAGTGGAGAGTGAAGTTAACAACGAAATGTAGGCTAGGATGTGGCCGTTCCGCTGAACCTGTGCTGGAAACACTCCCTTCTCTTCTAAGTGGAGGGCAGCACCTGAATTCTCAGCTGCATCTGCAATTACAGCCATCAGGGGATGGATACATGATGCCTACATTTTTAGGAGTTGGAAGATATATCATGTATCACTAACATTTAACATATATTAAATAGTCATAACAGAGAGATGAAAAATGTTGTGATATATATATAATATATATAAAAAACTGCAAGGATGGCCGAAGATAACCCAAATACTGTATCACATAGTTCAACCGCCATTCATATAAACATAAGCATATCTGGTTCTGTATTAAATAATATAGAATATTTGCTTAAAATAAACCTACACCAAGCCATTCCCCTATCTTTTCTTCCCCAGAAATAGAAAACGCATATGGATATCATCTAAGCGACAGCTACGGTGCTTTGGCTCGTGCTACATCCACAGTTTCCGCCCCTACGGCTTGAGGTTGAGCGCCTCGATGGCAGTGCCGAGAGCCTTGCAGTCCAGGTAGGCCACCAGGCCTCCCTGGTTGGCCCAGCAGTCCGCTCCCTTGTTCTGGGTGCGGGGCTGGTGGTAGGTGAGCTGGGCCCCTCGGGGCTCCGGGGTCCCCAGGCTCTCTGTGTAGTCCACGATGCCCCCGCCCAGCGCCCGCAGCAGGGCGTGAGGGGCGCACGAGTCCCACTTGAAGGTGCTCCCCTCGGACAGGACATAGAGGTCGGCCAGGCCCAGGATCACACACAGGATCTTGTAGCCGGCCCCGGAGGCGTAGGTCACGTTGTCCGGCCCGCACAGCGAGGCCAGCGCCTTCTTCACCGAGGGCTTCTCGCTGGAGCTCAGCACCGCCCGCAGGCCTGTGCCCTCGGCTGGACTCTCAGGGAGGGATACGGAACACGCGCGCACACCTTCGCAGGACACGCCCCAGAAATGCTTCCCTTGCCAGCTGTGATGAGCAAAGAGTGTTGCACAAAAGAATGAGTCTTTCCTTCAAATAGAGTTATAGCTGCATATTTTCAATGCGGTCCTCTTTGGGGTTATTCACGACTTACCGCCCCGAAGGATCTTTGTAGTTGAAAGGCTGGTTGATGACCCCCATGATTGGCTCCCCAGTGCTACGCAGGTAAACCCCGATCAGGACCAGGGCACAGTGGAGACCTGAGGGAGACAGGTGTCCCTCTTCCAATACCATCTCACGACCCTCAATGTACTGGCTGGTAGCGTCTTCATATCAAAACATGGGGGAAAAAAAAGTTACTTTTTATGTCACTCGTTTTTTGTACCACTGGCTGTGGTTGTGTTATATGGTGTGTTTGATAGATTCTTCAGATGCCTAGCAGTTCCATTTTTTTTTTTCACACAAAAAGCCGCATACCAAAAGAAATACCGGTAAGTGGACTGACAACATTTTACCTATGGGGTCGATCCAGATTCCGAGCTCGGAGGGACTGTGCGGTATGCTGAGGTCTCCAGTGTTTGTGTCCACGGCGGCCGGGTCCTGGTGGATGGCCTTGGCCAGCAGGGCCGCTGCAGTGGAGTCACCGTCCAGCACGGCCTCCAACAGCGCCGCCGTCTCCGTCTCCGACGCACACACCGTTACCACCACACTCTCTCCTGAAGGACATCAAAACACTCATTTAAAACATGACATGAGAGAGGATGGTACTACTGCTACTATTTAGTTTAGTTATTTCTCAGGCAAGATACCGGAGCAGTCTGGGTCAAAAAAGTAAACGAAATGGTGATCGTCAATGATCACCATTAACTTCATTTATTTTTATTTTTTAGGTACATTTTTGTAAGGTTTGCGTAGGATTAGAAGTTATGAAACTTTGTAAATAGCTGTAAATAGTCAGGTTTCTTTACTTAAAGTACAGAAATGAATAAATAATTGTCTAGTGCGCCAAACTCCTCTCAAGTCTCACTAATTAGCCCAAGCCTAGATCTTTTCAAAATATTTCAGATGTTAAATGAAAGAAACTTTCTCAAAAGGTAGTTCGTTTAAAATCTGGTTTACATTTTCGTGAAATCTTTTCAAGTGTAGTGAAATAATTACCAAGACCGTTTTCAAACTTGTTGGACTCTTCGCCTTGGATGAAACCGCCCATTTCAGGGAACTAGAGCAAATATATTAACATAAAGGTAAGATTTCATAATATCATGATATTATACAAACCCTTTGGCATATAGAGTAGACGTCCTACCTCTGCACCGACATAATGTCGGATCATCTCCTGTATCACCACGTCAGCAAGTGTCTTAAAGTCCTGGACAAACTTCTTGTTTTTATCATCTCCAGTCTTCTCCTGCACGAGAAGCTCAAAGAGCGGCGCTTCTTGTCTGCAGACCCGCGCCACATTGGCTGCTTTCTCTGCTACGCGAAGCAGCACTTTTAGTAGAGCAGCCATTCCTTGAATAAAAGATAGTCAAAGTTTTTTAGATAGGAGTGCTATGGCGCACTGAAAAGAGTGAGAAATGAACGAGGCGCATATTGGGTGACCAGAGAGTGAGGGAGTATTCTGGGACACACTGGAGTTAATTATGGTCTCGGGAGAAAATAGGGCATTTCTGGGTAGAAAAAAAAAGTACTTGAGAGGTGTGGCCTGGACCTCTTAATTTCACAGAACACCGTTTCGCCAATTGCCGTATTGTTTTTTCACCTATTAGTATATATGTCACCTTCATCCGGGCCTAAACAGAGCTCATTGATTTCAGATGGTTGTTCCCAACAGCGATTACATAAAAGTCTTTATAAGATTACACGTGAAAGAATTGCATAATGTAGAAACCCATACCTTACTCGAGAATATAGGTTAACTTACTGCTGATCGTTTCCTTGTCGGACTGCAAATGATCGTATTGGAATATTTTAATTCCAGTAAGCTTTCCCCCCCTGATTCCAACCCGCAGTCACGACAACGAAGTGACAAGCAGATATTAACAGGTTACAGACGTCTATAACCGCTCAAATAATAACAGTCGCCGGGCTACTTCAAGTTGTATTTCCTGATCGCGGCTGCACACGTCTCATGACGTCACGTAGGGGCGGGCAGTGATTTGGAGGTTGATATTAAAAAGGTACAGTCGAGACAGGTCAAAAGACAAGCAGAACGGCGCCAGATGCGTCCGTTCCCCCCCCGTCCCCCCCTACCGACCCACAAATTCCGCATTCATCATTGATTGAGTCACAAGCCTTTTGAGTCACAAGAATATTGTGTCGAACATTAACACTATGAGTTCCTCAACCAATTTGTAAGTTTCAGTTCTCTGTTATAGGGCATTCGTCAAAGTGCATTGCAAGAAACACGTTTAAATTAACACAAACACACACAAATACGTGAAAAGTTACATGGAATAAAGGGTATAAATTCTAGATGAGAACCAAATCAATCAAACCCACAGAAAGAGATGAGGGCTCCCTGTAGGCCTATATCTTGACGATTTACTGATGTTGAGGATTGTATTAATCGCCGTCAGTATGTTTCACCCTCATCCTGCGATTAATCCCACTCCTCTAAACATCTGTCTCTATCCTCCACTACTGTTGATGAGTTCATCGAACAATTAATGCGTTTTCATCTTCTTCCTGTATATAGCCCCTCCTTTTTCTCACAGCCCAACGACAGATTCCCCACCAACAACAGGTTTCCCACCCAACTAATCCTCAGCCTAGGGAATGTGGATTAACACACAACAACCCAGGGGAAAAAATACTATAGTTTACTACAGCATTTACTACAGTATATATATTACTAGAGTATACTATAATATACTACAATATAGTGTGGGATTTCCTATAGTAATTTTCCAGACATTGTAGTGTACTATGGTAAATACTATAGTAAATTACTACAGTGTAGTATACTATAGATTATTATACTATACTACAATATAGTGTGGGATTTACTATAGTAATTTTCCAGACATTGTAGTGTACTATGGTAAATACTATTTTAAGTTACTACACAGTGTAGTATACTATAGATTACTATACTATACTACAATATAGTGTGGGATTTACTATAGTAATTTTCCAGACATTGTAGTGTACTATGGTAAATACTATGTCACTACAAAGTGTAGTACAGTATAGATTACTATAGTTTACTATAATATACTTTTTTTTATATATATTTTCATTATTCTGTAATTTGTCCTAAAATGAATATGTGAAACATAAGCCAAATATTTGTATTATGTGGAGATTTTATTGTAGAAACATAAACCACACATAAATATAAAACATAATGCACAACATGCATAGGCTACAACAGCCAGAATATAATAACAATGAAAGACAATTGAAGCCTTACTAACTTTAAACATTTTCTAATACAGGCATCTTGATAAGAATAATTGACTCATCGTGTACGTAGCAAAAGCATTTGCACAAAATATCATTAGGTTTGCAAAGAAGTATTTCATGGGTCTTTCTGAACTTCACAATTTGCTTAGCAGTATTCACCTTAGCGAAATCATCATAGATTCTTAATTGTCTGGAATCCTTTTTTAATCTAAAAATTTGTAGGTACACCTCTTCACACTTGCATGCTGATAAGCAACCACAATTGAGCTTACAAAGTAGTATGGATTTAATGCTACCATGCTCTCCATTTTTTAGAGCCACACAAGAATTATTGCGTTTAAAATTTGCTGCATACATTTCAGTGGTGTATAAAGTGTGGTGGATGAAACATCTCTTGAATTCTTTGACACCGTCCTCTATATAATTTCCAAAGAGAATGGACTCCCCCACTGTAATTACTCTTGTTGTGTAATTCCCGACAACCCGAGCACCACTACCTACTTTGTATGATTTTAACACTGTATTGTCTTTGTTAACAAGTTTGTTGCAAAGATCACAGACATCATCACTGGGATTGTTGAATAATTCAGTGTGGTGCATTAGTGTTTTTGTGTTAAAAAATGTCTTAAAAATTTGTTCAGGGACTGCCTGTGTACCATTGAACATTTCAAGGAGAGTGCCAATTGTGTCTTCATAAACAAATGAAGAGTTGGCCCACAGCGGACCCCACATGTCAACTGCGTTGCTAAAATGGGTTAAGCTGTGAACATTATAAGATACATAACATTTTCCATAAAGCTCTTGTACCTCGACAACAAAACGCGTAAGACAAGAGGAAGCATGCAAAAGATCAGCTTTTTGGATATTATCCTAGAGGAGTGTGTAGATGGAGAAGACAAGTAATAGCCAGTGATTATAATAAACCGGGGGTAAAACTGTTTTCAAAAGAATGGGGGAATAAAAGAAAAGAAATGCCCTCCATTCAGATGCCTTCCAATAGTGTCACTCGGACAATGACCTTGGACATCTTTTGACTTCATGTGGTGGGTGTATGGTGAGGAGAGAACTGTCAATCTGTTGGATTATTTTCGGTTGTAAATAGAATGGCAAAGCAGAGTATTTTGAATCACACCAAATACTGACAAATTGTTTTGTTACACCAAGGCAAACACTATGCATATATTCTGGGACAAAATGTTTGATAATGTCGAAATTAGGAAGTAGCAGCAGTTGACTAGGTCCCTTAACCCCATTAACATCTGTGTCTGATTGTATTGCAGCAGATGCCTGATGGGTAGTCTGATCATGTGTCCTTAGTTGAGGATACTCAGTAGAGTGAGGATATACACGTGTAAACCCTTTTCCCTTTGGTTCTATTTCTCCCATATGCAGACAAAACCCACACCCATATCTGCCGTTAAATTGTTTCATGTCCTGTACCATAGCACGGGCTGGCGCATCACATATGCAGACACCTGGGGGCTGGGGCAACTTTTGTGGTGTGTTTATGACCAGTGTTGTCATGCCAAGAAAACCCTTCTGTGAATAGCTCTTGTAATTCCTTGACAAATGGCCTTAACAGTGTTGGCATTTCGGGTTTAGAACTAAACCAAAGGGAATGTAGAAGAGCATACTTTCCACGGATAGTAGATGGAAGTTCATTGACTGTGCAGATAATTGGCCAAATTGAGTAATTGGATGATTTAAAAACTGAAGCCCCATCAATATTAAATGAAAGTGAAATGTTGTCAAGGGTATCAGCAAAGGTTTTAAGTTTTGAGGTGTACATATTTCCACTGTAAATGTCCCCCATGCCCATATTTGTTTTGTTGTTGTTTAAGAACTTGTAGAAAGTAGTGTTTTGGAAGAGCTCCTTCAGTTGTTGCCGTAAGGGCATTACGAGAAAATAATACCCTTCAGGGGTAAACAACTTACCTATATATTGCGAGCAAATTTTACAGTAATGGTGAATTTCGAATTGTTTTGCCAAATTAAAGAAAGATTTGTCAAAGTAGTATTTACTTGTGGGGGCACATCCAGGTGCTACAATATTTAAAAGATCCAACAAATATTTTAATCCACTGCCACTAATGCTGTGCTTCAAGATGAAGGCCAGAATGAGGCACAGTAGCTGTCCACGGTTAATTGATGCACCAGAGTAGATGGGTTGCTCTTGGATTTCAGGATCGTTGAAGATGTTCTGTGCAAAGAGATGCAGACAGAAACAATGCATTGCATTTCGTAACTCATGATTTCATTGTCGTTAGTTCATCACACAGAATAACATCTCCAATCACAAAAATACTCACTGTGAAACACTGCTCATCGTCATCCATTTCAGCGGATTCTGTTTCATTTGTTCCATGTCAAGTCGGGCTGTGTTAAATTGAAAATGAGTGTCAAAGTTCTGTGCATGTTCAGACCCAGACCACAGTTCTCGAGTTATTACGATAAGTGGTCGAGTTGTAAAAAAAAGCCGGGGGGGATGGTGGATATTAACTTTTAGGGACAGATCATTTGTGATGATGACAGCATATGGTGGGAGACCAACGGTGTGATAATAATAATAATAATTATTATATTATTATATATTTTTGGGGTTAAAATAAGAGAGATGACTACTGTCATGTCATCGCTCTCATTTTATCCCCAAAAACGCAGCTGATCGGACGCATCACACGATTCGGAGGCATACATCACATTTAAGGATATTAAAAACTGATTCTTATTCTTCAAAAATTCATTCGGCAGAGAAGGGAGACTAGCGTTAAACACGGGTTGGAATGAAAGGGAAGCGATGTCTGAGATGCAGAGACAGGTTCACGCTATCAGTGTCTGTCTCGTAAAGGTGTGGAATGAGAGCTTGTGAAGGCACTATTGCGCAAGTACGCCTGCGTGCTTGCGCAATAGCATACTGCCCGACAAGGAAGTATCGCTGTCAAATCTGTCCCTGGGAAAAGTATATCGTTGCACTAGGGTTGCCGCGGTATACGGTATTACTGATGTTAGCGGTGTTGAGGACACACCGGCAACACAGTTATTTTTATTTATTTTTTCCAGTAATAAAAAAGAAAATCAGTAGAAAATTAATAATATAATTATAATTAAGAAAATATTTTTTTTATAATAATAGATAGATATGATAATAGATAGGCTACCTAATAAACCATTGGAACACACAAGACCGGTAGCAACGCCGGTAAATAAACCCCGCGAAGCCCAATCCCTACGAGAGCTCACGCGCTGCCAGACGCTAGTGTGAGAGGAGAGTTGATGGAGAAGATGGCGGTTGACCTATAGTTTCAAAGTTGATACCGTTTATACTCTGTAATACCGGTGTTAACACAAGTGTATTACTCGGTGTGAAATGTCCACACCGCGGCAACCCTACGTTGCGCCGAATTGAAAAAGGAAACCGCTATAATGAAATAGCGGTAATATTTCCACATTAATTGATAAAATAAAAGATTGATGATTTTGATCATTTTAATTCCAAAGGGGGATGCCATCCCCCCTCAACTCGAGTGCTGCTTACGATAGGCCTATATTGTATTACATACAAATATGTTATATTTCTAATTTTAGTAAAAGGTTGGACACACAATTAACATTACTTATAAAGTAGGCTACTCAATCATCAATGCAGAATTCTGTCATAAAGTCTTATATGCCACTCCGTTCTCCCTATTTCAACTAGGTGTGTTTGCGTTTTGTGTGTAGGCTACTTGCTCAACATGGTCTGGTAGATCATCAGGGAATTCAGCTTCATCTGAAGAGTCAATCTGGAAAAGCCAAATTTACCAATGAGATTAGGATACCCACAGCAAATAGAAAGTAGCTATTTGTGGCAGCTTGAACTTAAATTACAATTGTACAGTTATAATTTCTTAAAATCCATTCTCTTAATTAACTTTGTGTTCAGTGTGTAGGCACACCATAGACTGTGTATTCATTTGATCATCAAGGTCTCTGTCATCAGAGAATTCAGCTTCAAATTAAGGCCTTGAATCAAGTGTCGCAAGGAGGCGCTCTTATTCCAGTTTTTCTTACCTCCTCGGTCGAACTTGCTGGCCGTTCCTCTGTTCTCAATTGACTTCTGTACCATCTTGTAGTTTTTGGCACAGGTAGGCCTATAGAAAAATCGGACAAATATCGTTTATAATTTCGTGACATTTTGCAGTTAGACGACTCTCAATGCAGAAAAAATTTAACTGAAAACAACAACTGAACAACTGAAAAAGACAACTGTAAACCCGCGAGCGTCTCACACGCTGCGAATGCGGTTGTAAACATATGCTACGCATTCGCAGCGCGTGAGACGTCCGTTGAATATTTGACAGTCGAGTCGTGAGTTTTAGTCGTGAGTTTGCTATGGAAAAATAAAGAAAATGGCAAAATATGCACTATTTGACGTTCCGGATGAAGGGGCTGTGGACATGGGCGAAATATCATGGGTGGTAGGCAAAGTAAATTTAAAAGATCCTTTTGTAACGTATAAAGTTAATTGGCCAAACAAGGGAAGGATTGTGTCATGTCCAGGACGGATTATATCAGTCAGTGGTAAGTAACACAAGTTTTTTTCTCCTTTGACTATGTTTACATAAAATATGTGCATAACTACATACATATGGTAATATTTCAAATATCACGGTAAACGTTTTCGTTTCAAAAACGTTGTTAATTGTTAGAGAGATACTTCACCGGTGGGAATATGAAGGTTTTATGAATTAAATAATTCAATGTATTATAAATGTAAAAAAAAAAAAGAAATCGGTTCATCCTAGCCTGAAAAAAGGCATAAAGAGTGTTTTCATGGTCTCTCTGGCTCAAAGTAAGAAAACCTCCAACTACCACAGTGCATTGCGCTCGCTGCCCCGCCCACCTGTCGGTCTCCCGTCCCCCTCATTCCCCCTCAGTACGCGAGCTCCCGCCCCCTCTCATTCCTTATTGGTGGAAAAATTTGACACCAAAAGTGTGTTGTAGTCCTCGGCCCTTCTCGCGGGACAAGAGGTTTCTCCCGAAATGACGTCAAACGCGTCATTTGACGTCATTTCGGGAGAAAATTAGATGAGAAAAAATGGGCCATGGGGAGACTGGTTTAGACTGATATACAATAGCGATTTAATAATGATAGAATGCCGGTTCTACATGGGTGAAGTATCCCTTTAAATTAAAATCGTTGAAAAACGAAACTTCATTATGATTTAAAGGATCCTCAGTTAAGTCAATGAAAAAACACAGGTCTTAACGTCTTAATGGAACTGGAAAAGCAAGATATTGGTGCAGTGATGTACAAATATTCACCGTATGGAAGTGCTTCTTAACATCAGTGAATTATTGTAATGTGATGTAGCCCAATGTTGTCTGTCATGTTGTACACCATGGGGTCGCCAACTGGCCTGCTTTGCCTGGCCTGTCAGATCATTTAGATTTTTTGCTTTCTGTCAACTTATTAAGCATATTAACAAGATTAGATTTGAGTATTCATCTCCTGTTCCGCCTGCATTGTCTACTCGCTCAGGCTCATCCCCCCTGCTGACCTCTGTTGTACAGTCTTGATGTAACCCTTAACTCTATATACTATATATATTAAAGGTCACATTCTGGATTAAAGGTCACATTCTGGATTTAATCTGCTGCACTGACATCACTCCCACTAACCTTGATGTCATTGATTTCCCCATCTCCGACCACAAAGCTGTACTTTTTGACATTCATACCCAACTACACAAAACCAAGGAACAACGGACCATCTCCTTCAGAAACATCAAACTTATCAACACCACAGACCTCTCCACCATGATCAGCTCCTACCCCAACCCTCCCCCAGCTTCCTCCCTGACTGACCTGGTGACTCACTACAATAACTGCCTCTCCTCCTCCCTCACCACCCTGGCCCCCCTGAAAACCCGTTCAGTCTCATTCACCCACACTGCTCCCTGGTTCACTCCTCATCTGCGCCAGCTCAAAGCCACTGGTCGTCGACTGGAGCGACTCTACAAAAAGACTCAACTCACTGTACACCGCCAAATGTATTCGGACCACCTCCATCACTACAAGAATGCCCTCACTACTGCCAAAACCTCATACTACTCCAACCTCATCAACACTGGTACAGGCAACAGCAGAGTCCTCTTCTCAACAGTCAGCCACTTACTTCAGCCTCCTAAATCTCTCCCTCCAGACATTTCCACCACCCAATGCACTGCGTTCCTTGACTTCTTCAGCTCTAAAATCAACACCATTCACCAACAACTGGCCTCATCTCGCACCCCCTCTGATGACCCACCCTGGATGATAACCTCTGGCCAACCTCTCATCAGCTCCCTCTCTGACTTCACCCTAGTAACAGAACAGACCGTTTCAGAACTCATCCGCAAAGCCAAAACCACCACCTGTCAGCTCGATCCTCTTCCCACCTCCCTTGTCAAAGCATGTCTTCCGTCCATCTCCCCCATGATCACCAACATAATTACCAACATAATTAACTCCTCCCTCACTACTGGTACTGTACCCCCCACTCTCAAGCTGGCTGCCATCACTCCCATCCTGAAAAAACCTGGTGCTGACCCAACTGACCTTAACCATTACCGGCCCATCTCCAATCTCCCTTTCATCTCCAAAACACTTGAAAGGGTGGTTGCCGCACAACTACAGTCCCACCTCGACACTAACAATCTCCACGAACCGTTCCAATCTGGCTTCCGTCCAAAACACAGCACTGAAACAGCCCTAGTCAAAATCACCAACGACCTCCTCCTTGCAGCCGACTCTGGATTACTCACCATTCTCATCCTCCTCGATCTCAGCGCAGCATTCGACACCATCTCCCACCCTCTGCTCCTGGACCGCCTAGCTGGTATTGGGATCACTGGTGCTGCACTCTCCTGGTTTACATCCTACCTCACCGGCCGTCAACAATTTGTTCAACTAAGCAACCACAAGTCTGGGTGTTCAGGTGTCTCACTGGGTGTCCCCCAGGGGTCAGTCTTGGGTCCACTCCTCTTCACCACTTACCTCCTCCCGCTGGGCACACTCCTACGTCACCATGGGGTTCATTTTCACTGCTACGCTGACGACACACAGGTCTACATCTCCACCAAACCCACCGCTGCCATCCCCCCCACTTCCCTCATCACGTGCCTGGAAGAGATCCGGAGCTGGTTGAGCAGGAACTTCCTGAAACTCAATGGAAACAAGACCGAGGCCCTGCTCATCGGATCCAAATCCACCCTCACTAAATCACAACACACCCCAGCTCCACTCATAATTATCGATGGATTCCCAGTACCCTTCTCCTCCAAAGTCAAGAGCCTCGGCGTCATCCTGGACAACACCCTCTCATTCGCACCCCATATTCACAACATCACCCGGACTGCATTCTTCCACCTCCGCAACATCGCCAGACTCCGCCCATCACTGACCCAATCCAGCACTGAAATCCTAGTTCACTCATTTGTCACATCACGCATAGACTACTGCAACGCCCTCCTCACCGGACTCCCCACCAAACTCATCAACAGACTGCAGATCATTCAGAACTCAGCCGCCCGGATCATCACCCGCACCAAATCATCTGACCACATCACCCCTGTCCTCATTCAACTTCACTGGCTCCCAGTACACTACCGCATCCAATACAAAACCCTACTCCTCACCTACAAAGCTCTCCACAACCTAGCCCCCAGTTATCTCTGCGACCTCCTCCAAGAATACACTCCCTCCCGCTCCCTCCGCTCAACCTCTGCTGGACTACTATGTATCCCCACATCACGACTCACTTCAATGGGTGCCCGGTCATTCAGCTGTTCAGCACCCAGGCTCTGGAACTCCCTCCCCCCACACATAAAACAGTCAGACACCATTACAACCTTCAAGTCACAACTCAAAACTCACCTGTTCAAACTCGCACACAACGTCTAACTGATCACTGTTTTGTTTGTTTTTTTGTTTTGTTTTGTCTTGTTTTTGTTTTATTTATTTCTTATTGCTTATGTTTATTTATTTATTTTTTTATTTATTTTTTCCACAATGTCTTGTTTTTTAAAAAATGTATGATGACTATATGCTCTGTAAGGTGACCTTGGGTGTTTTGAAAGGCGCCTCTAAATTAAATGTATTATTATTATTATTATACATCTTCTGTTTGTCATAGGATCATGTCAGCTGAACTCAATTAATGAAACCAGGAATGAAGTAAGATCCACTAATGCAATAAACTGTCTGCACTTAATGTTCTACCTACAATTCAAGTTTTTATTTCCTAACTCTATAGTATAGGGATAGATACAGCAATATATTCCTGTAATCTATCAGCTGTAAGCTTTGTACCCTCTAACTGGCTTCTGTATTTGCCCAGGTGTATGTGAGTCAGTTTTGCTTTTTTAATGGAATTTTTATTTTCAGTGCCATCACCCATCTTGTGAGCTGTTGAGGGAGAACAACCACAGGCTGCAGAGGGAAAATTATTCTCTCAAGGCAAAAGTAGCAACATTGAAATGTAATGCTATTGTTGAAAACTTTAGTTTTTTTTACACAAGGGTTTTTCTGTTTTACATGTTAGCTAAAAGGCTATTATGAATCCTTTGCTCAGTGCTGCCAGACGTTTTGCAGAAGATGGAGGAGTTTCTCCGCTCAGCACCAAGACCAACGACAACACCAATACCAACACCAACACCAAGACCAAGACCAAGACCAGAACCAACACTATCACCAGCACCAACAGCAGTTCCATCACCAGCAACAGAAGACCCATCACCAGCTCCAGCTCCATCATCAGCATCAGCAACAGAGGCCCTGGGCCACTCTGTAAGAATCTGTTTGACTTTATTTGTATAGGTTAAGTTACTTAGTTTCAGTTGCACTGTTTTTCTAAACGCATCAGCCGTACACTCGGTTAATCTAAATGCATATATATATCATTGAGGTAAGACGCTAGTCTGCTGTATGTTGAAGTAGATTTGTGGTAATGTTATCTACTTGCATTAAAGGTCATTCCAAAAGGACTTGTGGAGCGCTGCTCCTTCCAAAGCCCCCAGAAGTTCATAAATGATCTCCTACATGGGATGTATACCAGGGAATATATGGCAGGCCATTCAGTGACTGGCCAGTCATCCAGCAGCTGCACAGAAGGAAAACCTGGCCTAGCCAAACAGGACCTTGTTGAAATAACAAGTAGGTATATAGAAATGAGAAAAGATGTTGGTTGAGTGATACCCTCATTCTCATGCTCATCTTTCGTGTATGTGTTTGTGTGTGTGTGTGTATTCCCACAGATGCGGCAAAGTTGAAGTTCACCTACGTAACTGATACGAACATAAAAGCATTTATACGACAAAAGCTGAACAATGCTGCCAAATTTCAGAAACCATAAATTATCAACTGTTTAAAGAAAGTTAAACTTTTGTTCTTTTTTTTTTGTATTTTAGCAGTCTGTAGAAAACACTGTGTTAATGGTGGTTGTAAGCCTAATTTATGTGCAGTGAATTATTGTTACAGCACTACGGTTAAAAATGGCAACAACAAAAAGTGATACAGTTGAAAATATCCATTAGGTAAAGTACAATGACATAGTTAAAAGAACAACAAAATACTGCATAATGCAGTTATTGTAATGCAGTATATATAGTACTATGGTATCATAATTGTAGTATTCTATAGCAAAATAAAAGTATAAGAAAAGTTCTGTAATTTACTTCAGTAGATTGTAGTTTATGTAGTAAACTGTAGTAGTATATAATGTTTTCTGTAGTATACTATAGTTTACTGTAGTAGTATATATGTGGTATACTGTAGTAATAAAACTGCAGTTTTCTGTAGTTTACTGTAGTAAAACTACTATAGTAAGGTTCAAAAACACTACAATATTTACTATAGTATATGTACTGTAGTTTATTTACTATAGTAAACTATAGAATTTTCTGTAGTATACTATAGTTTACTGTAGTAAAACTACTATAGTAAGGTTCAAAAACACTACAATATTTACTATAGTATATGTACTGTAGTTTATTTACTATAGTAAACTATAGAATTTTCTGTAGTATACTATAGTTTACTGTAGTAAAACTACTATAGTAAGGTTCGAAAACACTACAATATTTACTATAGTATATGTACTGTAGTTTATTTACTATAGTAAACTAGAATTTTCTGTAGTATACTATAGTTTACTGTAGTAAAACTACTATAGTAAGGTTCAAAAACACTACAATATTTACTATAGTATATGTACTGTCGTTTATTTACTATGGTAAACTATAGAATTTTCTGTAGTATACTATAGTTTACTGTAGTAAAACGACTATAGTAAGGTTCGAAAACACTACAATATTTACTATAGTATATGTACTGTAGTTTATTTACTATAGTAAACTATAGAATTTTTTCATTAAGGCAGAAAAAGAGTAACCACGGAAGGACTGGTGGTTGTTTTGATTATCCTGCGTGAGCCCACGAATAAAGCAATGTTCGTGAAGTAGTGACTGCAGTCTTCTTTGGGGGAAAATTACCTTGAACCTATTATTATCTTGAACCTTCATATAATTCTAAATTCTTCACCAAATGTATATGGCTCTCAGAACCCAAGCACAGACTCACACAATTAGCAGTAACATGACACCAATTAAGCTTCATATTTGGAGCAAGTGGTTTCCAGAATGCCTTTCACCACTAGCATCCATTAGACCCCACAGGCGTTACAGTGGGGGATTGAGGAGACTGCAGGCTCACTCTTCTTGTGAAGCAACTATACAGTCAGTTCTTCTGTTGGTCTCCTTCACTGCATTCATATTCCAGCTCCATCAAAAACAACATCTTCGATGCAGGTAAACCAGTCTATATTTTGCATGATACTAATTGTGATTGTTGTGCTGCTTACTAGCTCATATTCTTTCCTATGTCGATTCGTTTTTTTCTATTATTTTCAAAAAAAATTAATTAGATTCAGAAAACATTATTTTCTCGCAAGCATGTGATGTAAAATATAATATACAGTAGGTTGTTATATAGATATACATATTTTATTTTCCAAAATATTACTTACCTTTATGTCATGATAGCATGAGGTGCAGTTTGACTTACGTCCTACAAATGTGTGTGGAATCTGGATATGATTTTGATTGTTAAAATAAGATGTGTTCATTGCAGAGTCCTCGTCCCAGCTTAAGTGACATGGAGCGAGCCATCGTTGCCATCATTAATGTGTTCCACAAGTACTCTGGGAACAAGAGCAAGCTGAAAAAAGCAGAGCTCAAACACCTCATCAATAATGAAATGAGCCAGTTCATAATGGTAAGCCAAACCTTCCAGTATGGATATCGGTGTTATGAAGGACTGCGTAAGTGAAACGCATTATTGCCTCAAAAAATATCTAGACTTAACAATGTCGAAGAACCACTTATTTTTTGTTGATTGTGGTCAATTCTCTACTAAAATAAGTTGTCTATTCACAAGAGCTGATTAAATAATATGAATGTGTAGATATATAAAAGAGCACAGCTACACAAACCTAAAAAGTGTTGTTTAGCCAAATTTTCCTTTCCATCTGTTCCATAGAAAATCGAGGAGAACGACACTCTGGACAGGCTTTTTGCAGACCTCGATCAAAACGGAGATCTGGAGATTGACTTCCAAGAGTTCATTTCCCTAATTGCCATGGTTACCTCAGAATGTCATGACCTTATACCACTTTGAATCTCCATCGATAACTTAATGCATCCATTAAACTTTAAACCATGCCTAAGAACGAATCCATTATTTTGCTAATGGACTGACACTAAATGTTGACCAGAAATAGAGTCGTCATATCAAATCATGATAAAAGGTATTTTTGTACCAGGGCCTGCCAGCCAGGCAGGGGTGTGTTCGATACATTCTTCAGATGGGTTAGGGTTAGGGGGGGTCGATCCAGATGCGGAGCTCGGAGGGACTGTGCTCATTATGCTAGCATAATATTTAATTAAGTTAATGTTAATTAAATGAGTTAATGTTTTAGAAATGGTACTATTGCTGTAGTACATAAAGGTAGAATTTCGGCAAATTAACTCAAGTTTATTTAATTTTTCAAAGTTGTTCTGTGTCATGAATCATCTGGTCTGAGTTAACAATTGGTTGTCTTGTTTAATTTAGAAGTTTGTGAATTGACATTCACAAACTTTTGTAGATTGTTTATTTGTGGAATATTATATACATAGTTATTATAATACAACTGTAATTTCGGCCTGTCCTAATTCTTGCCAGTTATGTCATAAATCAAAACTATAACAATATGTAATAGCTAAAGGGAATACATAAAAGTGCTTTATAGTAGTTGTACAGTATATTGTTATACTTTTGCATATTCTTTAATTTTATTTATTTTCTCAGAAGAAGAACACAAAGTGTGAGGTTGGGGCCCTCTCGGTTTATCTTCTTAGGTTACAGTCCATAAAATCAAACATCTTCTTCCAGGCATCTTCCTGGGCAGCCGCATGGGGCGCAGGGTGCCCTCCCCAGAACGCTCTGACTACAAATCAGCAAATACAAGAGAGCATTAAAGTATGCCTTTAGAATTTGCCATAACACTCACAGAATTTATATAGGTTGTTCAACTGCTGCCATGATTCCAGCAAAGACTTTGAGCAAAATGTTACGTTTTGAAGCAAAGCAAAGAGAAAACCCCAACAACGTACTTCTTTTTGGTTTGGCCCTCCAAAGGGAAACGCTTGTGTTTGGAGAGTAAGGTGGCTCTATCAGATGACCAGCCCCAGGGTACGACAAGCGGGTGAACAGTTGAGCTTTTCCGGCAGACCTCAGGACCTCCTCAATCTGAATGAGTGATACAACAAGATTGGAACAAGAACTAGAAAATAATAGTACTAGGATGAGGAAAACCAATGTTGCATTGCATTGTGTGATTTTTTATATTTGTGAACGTAGATTGTCTAGGTTTAGAAATATTGTCTTTATTATGTTGCTATTAAGAATTAATCTTAAAAAGTATTAATCCAGCCATATTTGAATGTGCTAAACCTCATACATTTAGACATTTGTTCACCTCATTTGCTGACTCCACACTTGCACAGTTGCTGTCGTCTTCACCCAATATGTATAATAAAGGGCATTCCAACGTTTCTATCTGCCAAGACCCACAACGTGATGGAGTCATTGAGCCTGCTTCAAATGTGTGTAAGTTTTGCATGGGGACTCAAATACTACCTTAATTTTGTTGTCTTTGGCAATGTTATAAGGCATCGTCATATCTTTAACAGTGAAGTTGCCATGTTCATCAACCGCCTTCGGGCTACTACAACACATCAGCAAACAGGTAGCAATATCATGAGGTATTAGAACATGATAATAAGGCTTCATATAATAAAAAACAATACAAGCTAGCGTTTTAAGGGAAAAAAAATGGCATCAAAGTTTTTGAAGATCCAGCTCTTGAAATATAAACACATTGTACAACCTTGATGCCAGTTTTTTCCCCCTTAAAACGCTAGCTTGTATCGGTTTTTTTTTCTATCTCCTGGTGTATTCCAATCTATTCAGATTAAAAAAGAGCCTAAAATGGGAAATACATGTCAGCTATATAGTGTGTATACATAATTTGGAAACCTTCCAGACATCATGCTAGGCCACTTGTCATTACTTCCCACTGGTCCATTGATACCAATCACACACTTTGGCTGAGAGGAAGAAAAAAAAAAATCATTATTTTGACACCTATGCTTGCTTATGCTTGACTTACTTATGAATTCATCTTACTTTTAGGCCGATATGAGTGGCCATATGTAGGACAAGGTATACTCCATAAGAGAGCCCAATGAGGCCAATTCTCTCCCCACAGACTTCTGGGTGGTCTTGGAGGAGGTTGTATGCCGACTGCCAATAAAGGGAAAAGGTTTAAAACAAGAAGAGGTCAGCTTTAGCTGCATCAGACACACCACCAACATACTGCAGAGGGTAACTAATAGGAGAAGTTAATTTACCCGAAAGTAATCGTCCCCAACGTTTATTTGATTAGGTGGACCAGGGATGTCTTTGTGTCCGAAGTAGGCAAGAGACAGGCTGGCAATGCCTTTGGATGCAAACAATGCAGAGCGGTACTCGTTCAGCCCTCCTCCAATGCCCCAGAGGTCCACCATGGCAGGGAAGGGCCCCGGACCTGGGTGGGATGGAAGGGATCCGGTCGGTCACCAAGCTGCACTGTTTGTTAAATGTTCTCTAATAAAGCTTCATTTCCCCTTCAGCCAAGCAGGTAAATGTACCAATCCATAATTTAGCTTTATAGCCTCTGGTCTGAGATAAACAGCGGTCATTTTAAAATAACAAACAAACAAATAAATAGAATAGATCTTTTCTTTTGAATTTTCTATTATTTTTTTTTTTTAATTGAATAGTGCTTTATTTATCTGCTTACCAGAAGGTAAGAATAACGTTCCCACAACCCCATTCTGGCGGATCTCGACCCTCCGCGTGTGGGGAGCCATGTACCAGCGCTCCACACTCAAAGCGGCCAGACAACCGGCCAGTTCATCCATGGGGTCCTGGTCCGAGGTCATGTGGCCCTCCCAGAGGGACAGCTGTACCACGTAGGGGGTCTCTACGTCTCTCTTTCTAAGCCTTTGTGGAGCGGGCAGACAGTAGGGGTTTGAGTGGGGGATTCGAATGGAGCATCCAAGTGAATTCAGTCCACAGATGAGCAGCTCCATACCTCAGACCCTCCCTTGCAGACGGTGCAGGGTGCAGTGCCCAGAACAGACCCATTGGTTCACAGCCAAAATATGACCCCCCTACTGAGGGATCCTTGGTCACTTTTGGGAGGTAGAGCAATGGTGAAAGAGGGAAGAACAAGTAAGGATTAATACTGTCAAAAGTAGATTTGGAAATACCTTAATGTCAGTTGGACTTGCGCTCATTGGATGATATGTGGTAACAGATAGTAAACGTTAACACTCCTACATTTACATTTTGTTGTTCTGAATCAGTATTACGATTATCCTTTGGACTTACAGTTGACAACCCCGTTCTCATCGGTGTTATAGTGGGAAAAGGCTTCCCACAGGTCCCCTTCTTCACTGTGCATGTGTGCCCGCACGGTAACGGGACAGTTCGGGGGCAGGAAACGCCCCTGGATGCTGATCTGCTCGTCGATCAGGGCACGCGAGGGTCGAGCTGTTAACAATGGGGCGGGCCTGAGCTGGCTCTTCCACCGCACAGCCCCTTGAGTCAGAGAAAAACCACATGTTGGGAGCTAGCCTCAAGTCAAGACTTGTCCTTGAACCAGCTCACCGATGCTAGACCGCATAGACAAAATAACTTTATTGTAATAATGCAATAACCCAAACTAATATAAAATGCCGTGGTGAAAGTGTGTGCAAAGGTTTTTACAGAGGCAAGTGAGAAAATGAACGAGATACCAACTTACCTAACAAATGTTGCATGCATGCTACATTTCTTTGTGTGGTGACCTCTGGTCTGATGCTTATTCCTGTGGTTCGCAATAGTGCTGTCACGGATGAATGGGCTTTCAGCATTGCGGATACGGAATACAGTCCACCCTTCAGTTAGACACAAACAGTATTATTACATCCTATTTGACTAAACCTGTACTGTTAGGAACTGCATGTTTTAATCTTGTGTCATACATGTAAAGAACACAGGTCCAACTCCTCTTTTCCCCTGCTTTATCTATATATCGGATCAACAAAGTAATTCATTATCAATGATTTACAGAAAAACCGAGCTGATCTGAAATACATTCTCCAAGACAGAAAATATATGTTTCTTACCTTTGCTGCTTACAAAATTTGAGAAATCCAACACTCAAGATAAAACCACTACGATACACATATTTTGTCAGTTGCAAAGAACGGCTCACAAATAACAATCAGCAAGACAATATACTACTAAATGCACAATTCACTACAACTGGATTGGTCTGCACACAACGTAGGGAGCGGGGAATGAGAAAGCTCCCCTTGAATGCTACCTATGACCTGATAGCAGCCAATCAGTAACCAGAAAGGGTTCTGGACAAGCATAATTTAGTTTCACAAACATTCTCACAGAAACAATAATTAATTGATTTAAAATCAAAGGATGATTTACAAATATTAAAAACTATTTTTAGTTACAAGATTCGGTAGCAATAATTCCCACTGTCCAGCATGTTCATCAAACATTCTTCGAATCATCTCTGACGTCTGAACCATTTGGGGAGGACATTTTTCACACTCAGTAGTAGTCACGGAGGTCAACAGAGTCAAATGGATAGATATCAGAAGAGAATCCCCCTGTAATTGAGCAGGGGTGTTTCTAGGTTTCATAAACACCTAGGGCTTAGCCCAGAGGGAAAAGCTATTTTTTTGTGCATGTGCATGCAAATGTTTTCATAAAGCTTTACCTAAATAAAGAAAATACGCAATTTATTATAGATTTAAATAGCTACCTGACTCCTGTGCTGCTTATCCCCAAACATCTAAAGTTCCATTCAAGTTATTTCAGAGTAAAAAATGATGAGACAGAACATACATGTATATATTTATATGGATTGGACTGGGGATAGGATAGGTTAATTCACTTGAGGTGATAAACAGTCTGGTTATGTTTTTAAACTGTTTATTCTCTTGCCAGAAGGACTATCTAAAAGGACTGGGCTACTTTATTTGTAGACGTCCCTGGAATCCCCATGTTTCTTTCTGAATAACTACCATTAGTGATTAGAATCATCACTTCTAGACTGAATTGCATTAATGTATTCCATAGTTACCAGTAAATATACCAATAAATATTGAAAATAAATATATATATTTATTTCAAAAATTATATTCAGGGCTAATTATATAATATCCGGGGCTTTAGCCCCGAATAAAACAGCCTAGTGACGCCACTGTAATTGAGTGATACACTGTTCTGCGTTTTAGAAGCAGAGCCATGATTGCATAAATTTGGCAAAAGATGACATGGAATGTCGATTATGAAATTGCATTATTATTTATTCAAAGAGAATTAATAATTAAAAATGTGTAACTATCTCTGTAATATTTAATAGGAAGCTGACACGGAATTTAAATAGTATTAACTTCTCACATAATCAATCTGGACTGCGCAGAGCCCAGAAAGACAGAGACGTTTATCCAGAATGGTAGCCTATAACTAACAAGATATTGATATTATTTAAATTATTAAATCTCGAAAAATCCAGGTAAAAAATTTAATTTTTTTTGTTAAATATGATATTATTTGTTATGACACAGCATACACACGTTTAACTCACAACCACCAACCAAATAATTCGTTAGTTGTGAGTTGATCACATTTTCATCGGATGTTTGTGTATAGGCCTTATGACCTATTCAGAAGATATATAGGTCAATATGATGTAGGCCTATTGTATAGCCTATACGTTTAGCCTGTTGTGGTGAATGTTGAAGAACAAGCTTAAATTAATTATTAACTTCGAAAGCCCTATTTTAATGTTTCGCAAGGTAGGCTTTTATCTTCCGTAAACTCACATATCACTCATTATAATCACTTATATTGATTATAATGAGTGGTCACTGCAGTGATCACTGCAGTTAATCACTTCATTAGGCATAGGAACCGCAGTATACATTTACATGTAGCCTAGGCCTACCTGTTATAGCCTTTACACGGAAGCAAAGTAGTAATAGATCACTCATCATGTTTGGCTTTTTCTTGAAAATCGGTAGGATCACTGGTCTAGCATTAACTGTCAGACACAATAGTTTGAAGTTATGTAACGTGAACCACAAAGCCTACCTCATAAAATGGTCGATCCAAATATATATTTGTTTGGGGTCCAAGAAAGTCCTTGTTATGCCATGAAGTCCATGTGTCCTGAAATATGAACTATGGGGGGGGGAGGGGGGGGGGGCTGACCCCCTGCCTGCTCTACAGCTAGAAACATGGAAATATTATAGAAGAACACATGTCTTACGGCGGCGTCTAGAACGTCATCACAGGCGGCCATCTTATCACAGGCAATCTTGACCGATTTACAATCGGTTTGGTTTCTTACAAACGTCATAAACGTGGTTATCATAATATTGTACCTATTTTACAACATTATTCTATATTTTTTAGAAACTAAAATAATTATTTATAAGTATTCAGTGTCATAACTACATCTCTGACGTTTAAAACAAACCAAACCGTTTGAAAATCGGTTGAAAATTGAGCAAGTTATGGTTATTTAAAAAGTATATGTACCACTACCAACACTGTTATGGGTGAGCAGCTGACTGTGGCAAGATGGCCGCCAGCGCGGACGTTCGACTCCATTGGCCAGCAGCGCAGACGAGACATCCATTTCTATAGCCTATTAATCGGGATCATTGTATCTGGTTTTTTTGGGGTATTTTTATTTTTTATTGTTTGTGGCATCAAAATGTATAAGCACACGCTATGTACAACCCAGTTCACAAAATAACATCACAAAATCGAATTTAAATTAATGTGTGAATGGAAATTATTAGGTTTAGATATATGGTTGATATTATTAACGTATTATTATTAAATATATTAATCTAATATATTATTAAATCACTAACAAGCACGACTATTGGTTTGCGTCCATTGTCATGCATTAATAATTACGTGTTTTTAGGATTTTATGTTGAGAAGAACAAGTTGTTATTCTCTTTAAAACTCAACTCGACGAAGTATTATTTTTATTCTTAGTATTCTTATAATTATTATTTAGTTTGGTATAATAAACGTTTATCTCTAAAATAGTTTTGTCAAATCTGTGAACGCGTGCATCGTGGCGTCAATTAGCACTTATGACTAGTTTCCGAGTATCTTTCAAAGTAAAAGCCTTATCCATCTTAAAAAGTATACAATGACGCAAGAGGAAGGACTTTATTTTGTAAATATTTGCAATACTTTTGTTATCCGGTTCAATTATTTTGACCTAGCTTACTTGTTGGTTTTGTTTTGCGTATACAAGACAAGGGGGGCCAAACATATATAGACGTGTCAGATTGATCATATAAACGGTTTCTTCCGGGGCCGAGCTGCTGCGTGGCTTTTCGCCCCTGTCGGGGTTTTGGATGAGGCGTTTCGCCCACTCACAGCTGAACAGACTCTTGTTTTCGGGCAAAGAACGGTTCTGCTGTCAAGGAACTACGATGAAGTTGCCTCAGTCAAATTAAACGTAAACACCTATGTTGTATAAATCAATGTTGGTAATATTTGGTTTCCTCCCCAGTCATACCCGCGGGACACAAAGCTTTGTTGTTGTGTGATTGGCAGTGAAGTGTTTTTCAGAATCGTTTGGGGTCTGCTCAGTTCAGCAGGATGGACTGCAGGGACTTTGTATGCTCGGAAGCTAACGTTAGCTGTTACGTCTCTCTTCGTAACCGCCAGTCAAGGCAGTTGGCCTATTGACACATATTTGCTGTTTATGTTTCTTTGACTGTATATGTATGTCATTTCCAATGAAAAGGTGCATTGTATCCGCCGAGTTGTGTCAAGTTATTGTTGTTATTTTTGTCCCTATCGCCTAAATGCATTGAATGTTTCAGTGTGTGTATTTGTGCCCATGCAGTTTTAGAACGTATGGAGACAGATTACAAATAACTTGCCTTCTTCTTTTTGTTTCCGATTCAGAATTCAAACTCACTGCTTTCATCAGCTTTGAGAAGGTCCCCGAGTTTACAGTGCAATGGCCAGCCATTTCAGAAGCTACATCTGGGACCCAGTCCTTATCGTTTCACAAATTGTACTGATGCAGTGCATCTACTACAGCTTCTTGGGACTGTGGATGGCAGGAGTAGACAGCCTTGTGCAGATTAACCGCTCTCTGGACCAAATATTTAGCTATCAAGTAAGTCCTACTCTTAACCATGTGTAATAGCAATTCATGCCATGATATGCTAATTTATGAACCCAACTACTGTCTAAACCAGACTTTTCTACTTGCAGGTTCTTGGATTTGCAACTATACAAGGCAGACTTTCAATGATGGCATTTGTTTTAAATTCTCTTACATGGTAAGATTAAGGGTAATCTTTAGAGTGCTTCTTAAATTATTTTTCTTGTTCATCTATCTCGCCCCATCCGAGCAACACACTTTGAAAGCCTGGCCAATAACCTAAACCACATTGAAAGCTGCTAAGGATGGGGATCCTTACTGGACCACATTTTCAGTGCAGTGCGAATGAGTCTGCATCCTGGACCACGGCCAGGGTGTTCCATTTGCAGTCGTCTACCGCCTACCTACTCAAAATGGCTTGACTGATTTGTTATAGTCTTCCAATCACAATCTGTTTTCAATATTACACACCAAAGATGTGTTTTATAGAACATTTATGATTCCAACGCGACATCATTTCATGTTTATCCTGACTTGTGTCTGTCCCAATATTTCACCAGTGCCCTCGGTCTGTGGTTTTTTATCCGCCGAGGGAAGCAGTGCCTGGACTTCACCGTCACGGTCCACTTCTTCCACATGATTGGCTGCTGGATCTACAACGCCCACTTTCCAGCTGCTCTGTCCTGGTGGCTCGTCAACATTGCTTGCATGGCTTTGATGGCTGTGATTGGGGAGTACCTGTGCATGCGGACTGAGCTCCGGGCAATCCCTGTCAACACGGGACCCAAATCCAACCTGTGACTCACTGACCGCACACTGTGATGCCGATGTGGGTACCAGTGGACAGGACAATTGACCTTGGGAGTTTGGTCAGTGAGGGTTTTGGACTCAAAGAGCAAGCAACAGATGCAAATAGACTGTTGATTTAACAGAGATAAAAACCACAAGACCAACCCTTTTTTTTCATAATTGTCCATCTTACACTGAAAATCGTTCATTTGTATGCCAATTAAGATGCAATGCTAAAATGGTTTTAGATGCAGGTTAATGTGTTCCATATTATATACAATTTATTTTGCATCAGAAAACGCACTATTGGATAAGGTGGTGTCTGAAATGTCCATCGATTTGTACAGTGTTATGTATCCTAGTGTAAACCAGCTGGGGATCTTGTTTGCTTACATCAACGTACTTGGCATATTGGATGTTGGATAAAAGCTTGTTTTCTGGGTTGAATCTCAAAATGGCGACTGTGGCTCATAGTTTGCAGATTGCTTCTATAATGCTGTGGCTAGTTTATTATAAAAAGACAAGTCCCCTCCATAAGGGATTATCTACCAGCTATCTGCTTTGTTGTTTTTTAAAGTGTTGTGTGACGTGGATATGGAGAGGAGTATTCAATGCTTTCACACAATGTATAATTATTCATAGAGACCAATGCTTTTGAATTAGTCAAATTGTGAGATTGCTCTAGCTCGTGGCTGTGAACAATATACTAGTGAGTGTTAAAACAACATCTATGAATTCAAATATTATCATTCAATCTGAGCCTTTATCTGAACCCTATCAATGGTAATAAATCTTGTTCGGGTTGATATTCCTTGATATAGTATTGTATTAGAGCCTGGATGGTAGCAGGCAGAGAAAGCGATCTTCACTACCCGAGCAATTAATCTATTTGGAACAACTTGAAGTAATCATTTTCACATAATCATATTTATTGCATAGAGAAAAAGTTGTGTGGTGGTATGGCTCTGTTGGTCCAGAATCTACCAGGTACTCTCTTCAAAATTTTGCTGCATTAAGATAATGTGTCTGTGCAAATGTGAGGTACAATTTTTTATACATTACCCAATACAGAAAGTGTCCAACCCAGTCCACTGACGATAACGAGAGAGAAGGAATTTAAACTTTAAGTCAAAATCACTGCTTTCATTTGACATTAACTGGAACATTTTAATTTTAACCTAATACAAGGGAAGGATGAATTATTGTCAAGATGTGGTGGGTTACAAATAATTGTCCGGCTTACGTCAGCTGGTGAAACTGAGCTTCTATGAAGAGTGCCTTCCACCATAAATGGGCACTATGGTGGCCAGAGGTCTTTCCTCTGGGCCGGAACCCCCTCCCACTCTCTCCATTTCCTGTCTTCTGAGTGGTCAGGTGGAAGAGAACAGATGGGGACACACTAACGAGCTTCTGCATGGAGACGCCACACTCTCATTATCGACATTTTGCTACAGGCACGGCTAAATACAGAAGTGGCTGAACGACTGATCTCTGAGGAAACTGTTAAACGAATACACCCTCATTTAAAGTGAGAATTGGTAACAATGTATTTTGAATGTCTTAGGACTCATTTGTTACATAACTAGCCGTATGAGAGCTTATATAGACAACTTCACAACCATCACAATAAAACATTCATCACAACGAAACAAATGGATAGGTATTTCAATAGATAGTTTTGTTTTATTGTTACAAACATATTACTTTGTGATACAATACTTGGTACAGGCTTTTATAAATACTGTGCTTTGTTATTGACTTCCAGAAATGACAGGTATTGCATTTCATGTTTACATTCAGTTCTTTAGATAAACTTTTTCTATATATGAGCTTTTTCATGTTACTGAAGACCTGGATGCAATCATGTTCATGCTTACCTCATCAGACGCTAAAATAACTGACCTCTTTCTCATGCTTTATAAGCCAAAAATACAGTGTATTTTTTATCTGACATTTACGGCCAACACAAACAAGGGTTGACACTTTGTTAATACTTAAAAATGAGCACAAGCTACTATTAACCATGCCAATGGGGAGAGAATCGATATGGATAAAAACAAACTAAAACATATTGCTTCTACTTGGGATCCAATCCAATTTCATGCATAGATCTTACAACTTGCTCTGTGTCGAGGTGCAGACAGATGCATCTATAAAATCCATCTGCTTCCATCAAACCGTATGCTGAAAATAATCATGCGTTTGTAATCGTATTATTATAAATACCAAGGACCACACATTTCAAAAGGGCTAAATTATGATATGATGTGAATAAAACATTAATTGTCATACTTGGGCAATTGTCCATCATTTAATAAGCCGTTAGTGTGTGGCCATAACGGCGGAAGGTGGAGCTCATTGTTATAATTATTACTAGTTGTTAGCTCTTTATTGCTTGTTTATTGTGTTTTTGTGGCCCTTCAACGCAATACCATGTAGAATATTAAATTGGGGGAAAAAAACCCAATATTCATGTCATTTGAATGTGTTCAGTAACACCAGTCAGTTCAGCAATAAACAATATAAATCCCATTCCGCAAGCCATAACATAACAATGCATGTAGAAAGAGATTATTAGCCAGGGTGAATAGGAAGTTATGGGGGTTCAATGCCTAATTTGGTGTCTTAATAGCGGCATGCAAAAATAGCCAGAAGTAGCTAAGATTTGCGTGAACATTTATTAGGTTTCATACACCTCGCTTGATTGTCACATAAACATAAAATCACGACAGTTTGCAATATCCTTACGTGGCGGTCTTATGCATGTACCATCTGCGTCTGGTTTGACAGATGGTTCAATACTTGTCAACATGTACAGTATAAACTAGTTCTTATCTTTACAAAACAGTTTTGTTTTTTTCTCTATCAAACAACTGTCACTAGAGTTTATCTAAATCAGCTCATTGACAAAATAACAGCACAAAGTCAACCTTGCTGACAAAGCTTATGCTCAATAACATTTCCCAACAATGATATTCTCGAAGTGGTTACACATTAGCCTTCCAAAACATAACATCTATGGCTTTGCGTTAACATTTACTGTGGCCCTTTAAAATTGCCACACCATTATAACAGTGCCTAATTTGCTAACTTGTCAATCTTGTGCTGATCAAACTCGTAAGCAGTGTTTGATTTACAAACATTAAATTGCTTAAGGAAATCCTTGGCTTGACGATTTTAGTGCTCAGGGGAGAATATAATGTAAAGATCTGATCTGGGATCTGCAGAGGGAGGGGGGACAGGTGGTCTGCTTACGGGTCTGCTTCATGCGTATGCGGCTACAGACATGATGAGCCCAGCCAGCAGGGGTAGGGGAAGTGTGGTCAGAGAGGCCCGGAGGAAGGGAGAGGAGCTCGGGGCGCACAGGTCAAACAGGCTCCCCTGGAAGCGGATCTTCCTGGAGTCCTCTCGGAGGGTCTCCCAGATGGGGCCCACCTCCTCCTGACAGTCTGACAGAGCCGTGAGGGCACACGTGTGGAAGGCTTCCCAGTGGCTGCATGGTAAACACAAGAAATAGGGGATGAGCAGAGATAAGCTTTGAATCAGCAGAACATTCATTGTTATGCACACCATGAGCGGTTGTGATTAGAATTCCACAGGTTGGTGTTTGATATAATGTTGAAATAGATCAAGTAAGACTTTAATTGCCATATATTAAAGCAACATAGCAGGACAACATGTGAATAATGACTTGATGGTTTGTGTATGGGGCTGTAGATTGAATACACAGTGCTATGCTTGCAATGTGCACAGAGCAACAATGATTTTTCTAATCTGGGTAATTACTGCTGCAGCCATAGTCATAAATTATTTAGTTGAGCAACTCTGTGCATTCTTTCCTGTTCTCTACCCTGGAGATCTGCGGACATCTGGTCATTTGTTTTCAGTTGGCGTATACAATGCATAGCCTTAGAGGATTATGGAAAAAGGCCTATCGTCAAAGCATATATATCAAAAAAGATATAGAAACCTTCCTATACAAAGAAATAATCTGGATTACATTAATATATAGTATGACCTTTCTTTCAAACACTTTTCTATTTATTGTCCTCTCCAATAGGCCTACCTGCACACCGCCTCAACTCCCCTCTCACTGGTCACGTTCTCCTGGTAGTTGTCCATGCTCTCCCCCAGCTCCAGGACACAGTCCGAGAAGTCCTTGTATATCTTCTCACACCTCACATCGGTTGAGTCGACCGTCACAACGATGATGCACAGGGACACTACATAGAAGACAGACAGCATAAAACAACCCTTAACAACGTGCACAACATTTCATTTGAATAAGACATATGAGCTCTATCAGAGTAAATACAATGTGCCGTAGGATAGTGGTCAATATGTGTACCACCCTTTGGCCAATACAGCAGCACGTTGTATCGTATTTAGTGCCCGTCTTAAATAGGGGGCTTGGAAGCGAATTTTTTATATATATTGAATATGGCAAGATCATGTTGTAATAAGTATTCAAATCATAAACCGTTTAAAATTACTCTATTTTAATGTGAACGCCATGTTCAGTGTGCTAAACATTACGTTGATGTTCGGTAACACATTGCATGGAGGGGTGTGCCCTGCAACATAGGCAATAGGCTACTTCGCTACGTAAAAAAACATTAGGCTATGTTGAAGATACAAGAAAGGATATTCATTGCTTTTCTGCTGAGACGCATATGGATGCATGCAGATTTTACATAATTCAACGTGTTTGCAGGTTTTGGTACAATATATCAAATCATCTTGCATTTAAACATTTGGAGTATCAATGTTGGACAATTTTATATAGCGAGATCAAATATATGCTAGATAGGCACGCTTACCAAAGACAAGTGCTAGAAGTCCACAGATCTTCGTCGATATAAATCCCATATCCCATTTCAAGCCAAGCAAAAAACTCTTCGAGCCATAAGACAAGGGAGCCAATAAACTCGACCAAACATATAAATATTCTCCGCAAATCGCAATGTTGAGCAAATCAGATGGCCGTCATTTGCAATGGATTGTATGTTCGTAAATAATTACAAGATGATACGCAGGCCTATTTGGCGCGTCTGGCTGTGGCTGCACAGATGCTTCCGACAACAAGGATACCTGCATCTATCTGTGCATATTTCTACTCTTATCCTGGACTGCTCTTATACCTCTATAACCCCGACATGCTGCTGCCGTCCCATGGTTTATTGTGGCTTGGCGTGAAACAGCGCCTCTGTGTTACATATGGGGTCGGCAACCGTGCACTATCTAATCGAACTTGATAGAAAACAGAAATAGTTTGATCGACGGTCGCATATACCTATTGAAATAGGCTAAACAAGCCTACTACTAAATCTTGAATGGCCATATACAGAACTTCCTGAAGCTTTATCTTAGGGACAAAGCCTATGTTTAGTAAACCATAAATATAACCATGAAGAGACCTCACTTGTTATTTGCCTAATTGTTATGTCATTCTTATATTAAATATCCTACCCTGTTCATAGACCTCAAATGAAGAAGGAATAACACAGGAATTACTTCAGACAAGCAACGATTTTGTTCAGCCCTTTATTTGTCCTGTGATGCAGCTTGACAACATGGCACACATTTTTTAACAAAAGCTTAAAATACTTAATACTTTTCAAAGCCTCATGAGAAATAGGCACACAAAAACAAAAATCTGTTTCCTGATAAGGCTTTGCTCTTATTTGTTGTACCTAGAAGAAATGAGTTGAACTGATGGAAATAAAATTAAACTGCATCCAAACCATTCAAGGTTAAACAGGAATGATGGAAAACCGACAACCAATACACAAATCCAATACCAATATCAAACCCATCACATACAGTAAATACTTGGAAAGCAGCTTGAATTATTTTCGAGCTTTTTTTACATATAGAAAAGAGATGTCTCTAACGCACACTTAATGCACGTACATCTGGTGTGTGCTATTTTTCAAATTGATGCAGTACAGACTATTGTTCACATATTTTTTCAATACATGATGGTGAAGGTCCTGGTGATGCTCTTTAAGGCCCAAACCCCTGGCAGGTGAAGGCAGCATTAGGACAGATGTAAGGGGTTGGTCAGGCATACTGCTGGGACGGGAAGCTGTGCACTCCAGGGCTGCAGAGCAGTGGTTATTCAGAGTCAGTTACTGTGGCTGATGAAGAAATTGGCGTTGGAAGTCGCTCATGGCAGGGAATGACAGCGGGAAACTATTGATCGGTCCCAGCTGCTCTCTTGGTTCGTTTCCGTGGCGATGTCTTCGGGGATGCTCTGTCTGTAACACAGTTGGTTTGTTTAGAATGATGCTGTGGCTTTTATTAAGATCAGATAAATCAATTCAAACAGAATGTTGTTGTATATTGTATGATTCCTTGTAGAGATGTAAAACGTACTCATGGCATCGAGGGTTTCCTTCGGGATCCAGCTGATGTCCACGTCGTTCATGTTGCCAGTGCCCTTCTCTATCTTCATCGTAATTCTCCTCTTCTGAAAATAGAAAAATATCATGCCTTGATAAATAAATACAGGGCAATGATTTTTTTTAGGGAAGAATATTAGAAAAAGAGAAGATGCAACAACCGGGGGTTATTGTATAATATTTAATCAAATTATTAATAAAAAAGATGCCATCATCACAAGCAGTAGTCTACATTATAAGCTATTAACATATATACTAAGTATGAATGAGTTGGGGAAGTTGTTAAAGCCCTTACCGTCCTAGAGTCCAGAACCTGGTACATGCCGAACAGCATGAGAGCCACCAGTCCAGTCAGGAAGATGTACATGAACATTCTGGAAGCCGAACAAAGACAAAGGTTCAGGCCCACTTTCTCATTCTGTTTGGCACATGATCACTCAATACATATGCAACTCTTTGATTATGAAAGCAAGGACCAAAGCTGTTTCTTAAGGACTTATTTTCTCATGTTATTATTCAAATAATGTAAAACTATTACTAAAAAACATTACGTTTCTCCATCCAGCCCCTCCTCTAGCTCTGTGATGGTGACCGTCTGGTTATAGATGGCGGTCTGGAAGGCTTTGCCCTGGAGAACAAAAAAGATCAAGAAAACGTCATTAGTTAATACATTACAGATAATAAGCTTGCCGTTACTGGTAGTAATCCTGTATACTGGTAGCATACAACTGATGTCGTCAAATGCAACCACCAAAAATGTTTTTAGCTGTGAGTATACTGGCACTCTAAATTACTCATACAGACAGATTGGGACCAAAATCTGTTGACCTGATTTTTGCATTGAGATAGCTAACTACAATCAGCTAGCTGTGCTGTGCCAGGTTGCACAGCAATCTGTAAACGAATGCCATCCAAAAGAGCTCATTCTTGCCATTGGTTGACTCGGACCAAGTGTCCAGATGATAATATCCCACACCTTTCATATTGAATAACATTCTTAGTTTCGTAGAATTAAGATAGAAGACTTTACAACTTCAGGCACAAATACTCGATTGCAAATAGATATTGTGGGTGAATCCTCACTCTTTGAAGCTTACAACCCTTTGTAGCAGATTGTAGTTTTACTTCATCACATCAAAAATATCTGGTCCCAGAACGATTGGACAACCAACCACACTATAGCTTTCTGAAACCTCAATGGGGGGACTTCTTACTTCTGTGTCCATGTAGTTGAGGAGAATAACAAGGCCAAAAGGCCGGCCGGCCATGGGTTGAGCTGGGATGAAGGAATATTCAAAGGAGGCCTGTTTCTGGGCTGGCACCACAGTGTTCAGCTGTAGCGCTGTGAACTGCACAACAGAGGAATACCACACAGTTAAATTAAGTTATGACACTGATAGAATAAACTAACTTATGCAATCAAGTTTAAAAAACTAGCTTTGAAATTTCATCCCATATGACATGCAGTCGAACTAGGTTTATACGTTTGATTTTAAAATGACTGGCTTGAAATATAATTGAAAACTATGAGGGTCTCTATAAAACTCTTAACCTATGCATCACAGCTGTGTTTCAACATACGTTCTGGATGTAGAACTGGAAGTCTTGGGGGTAGCGGAAGGAAGCCTCCAGGGACTGGACCGTGAACTCCTGGTTGCCCTTGTTCGTGAATCCTACCAGGAACTTCACGATTTCATCGGATGGGAACTCTGTATTGTTGGGGAAGACATGGTACACACAACATGGTTCAGTGTCAATAAATGTATAACATATGTTCGGTAACATATATTTTACAATCCTAGACAACTCACAGGCAACTCCTCCAACTCAAGTGCATGTGTGTTTTTGAAACACACATGCACTTCACTAAGCATAGGTACGCGTGTAATGTTATACTTAGGAAGGAGGCCCATTAAAACAACGAACCCTCTCCAGTCACAAAGACGATGGTTGTGTCAGCGTCAGGATGGGAAGTAACATCAGCAGATTCAGAGTCTTCCTCTGCATCACTGTCCTGTTCCTGAAGAGATTAGGACACTCATATAATGACCATTCAGAACTGGCCTAATAATAGATTCAGGATGTGCAAATCACAATCAGACAGCTAAATTATAAGAGCAAACACTAACACTATAAGTACTTAAAATGAACTTTAAAGATGTAACAATAAAATCTGTTGGGCAAGAGACACATTATGATACCCAGAGGCCTATGTTTGAAGAACAAATATCTGTAACACTTCGATGGGTTCCTGTATGATCCAAATAAAAAACCTACCTGGTGTATTATTTGGTCTTCCTCAACAAGGACCTCTTCCTCCTCTTCCTCATCCTCCTCGTCAACTGTGGCATCATGTCCAATGTCCTCAGCAGACTCCGACTCAGCAGAAACCTGGCCTGAATCATTGCCAAACCAACAACAACCAAAAACATTTGGTACTTGGCAACATTGATGTACAAAAGTTGAATGGGTTTTAGGATTTATAACGATCTGTGTGAGTGAAATCATTGAATAGTTTGGAAAGCAGTGATGAATGAATTGAAGTGAGCAGCCTACCATATGCTATACTAATTTACTATCAGGGAAATTATAAACCCAATAATGTGAACTGTCGCATAAATTGGTTGGTTGCACGGAATCTATTAAACCAGATTCAATAGGCAACAAACTGTTTTAGGCCAACTTTAAAATGGTCAGACAATATGCATTGCTGAAGGCTGTATACCAGCTCGAAATGGTGGGCTGAAATGATAGCAATGATGACTATTAATAATATTCGACGATGATAACCAAACTTCAAAACTCGATTTAAACTGTACGTAGCAGGCAGGACAGCGAATCAAGATGCTCCGTGATTTTTACCCCCACACATATTTGGAACTATGGTGACGTGTCCCATAGGCTTCGTCCAGTTACGTAAAGCACAATATTCACTGGGATTATATGTATATATATTGATTCCAAAAGGATTAAACTCTTACAGAAAGGTTTCACTTAACAAAAAAATGAAGTAAAAAGATAAATGAGGCGTAACATTCCCAAAATTTTACAACACAAGTAAGTAGGTGGAGCATGGCTTTCATTTCATTTAAGAATTGCGACACTCTGACTTTGATACAACTTCACATACAACTTAACTACAACATGCTTATTGTAATTTTAATGACACTTACTAAGGCCTTCTTCCTTTCTAAGGTCTGAATGGAAGTTTTGTGCCACGTCAATGTTACGCTACGTGATAACTGAGTAGCAACCGAACGACTGTAGTCGACTGTATACTATTGCATACCATTCCACATCTAAACAAAGTAAATTACTTACCGATGGATATTAATCCACATGGGAAGGCCAGGAGCAAAAGGAGCACGATTTTGGATCCGAAGTTGAACATTTTGTGTACTTTAATGTTGGGAGATTCTTCCACACCAACAGTCAGGGAAAGAGAGGGCACTTCAGAAAGGGGAGGGGATAGAACCTTTTATGACACGCCTATTCCGGGGCAGTATCGTTCCTTTACGAATGTTTCTTTTTATTGTGTTTTTAAGATGCTTCGTATCGGAAGACACTCTACCTGTGATTACGTTCGAATACGTATAAGCTCGTCAAAATACAGAGAATGGAAGAAAATATATAATCATAATCACTATGGTTTGGATACGATCAATCATTCAAATCGATAAACTTATCTTGAATAATGACAAAGCAGATGTATCCCCACAGTGTAGATAGAACAACAGTGGATGTGACAGAGTTGGATGGTAGGAGAGCAGTGATACATTGCATGGGGAAGAAGATCAGGAATCAATCACTTGTCTTTCACTTGTCTTTCACTTGTCTATCAATGTCTTTCAGGGCCTTCTGCTGTATGCGAACATTGCACATGCTAAACCGCACCTTATATTTAACTGTTTTTGTTTAACTAAATTCTGCTCTTTTTACAGATATTTTTTGTAGTTTAGTTTATTTATCGACTTTTATTTTAAGTATATTTTGTGTGAAGGGAACTTGCAAATTAAGAATTTCATTGCCCAGTGTAAACGATGTTTCCATTGTGTATGACAATAAACGATCTTGTATCTTGTATCTTGTACCCTCGTAACAAGATGGATGAATTGATAAATTACATATAGATTAATTACGGAAAAGTGAAAACAAGTCATGGGAATAACATGGGAATGTACATGGTTAGCACACTGCCAGCATGTTGTTTATCTTTGACGTCACCGTTTGAGCAGCAGTCGATCGCTCGATTTGGTTTGGTCTGCTGTTTATCCGCTAGATGTCGCACTTATCCACCTAGTGTGTGTGTTTTTTTTATTTATTGTTTTGGGGCCGCAGTTGAAAGATTATGGCCAGGGATTCCAGGAACCAGACAAATCGAGCTGAAGTGTTTCACGGCCGATGTCAGTCTAGAATGATCAGCAGCACCATGCCTATAATGTAATAGTTTAGTGGAGTCAGTATGCAGCCATAATTACTAGGGAAGCTGGAACCAGATAAAAGGGCATGAAACTTCAAGCCTAGAGTTGAATCGAATTGAATTGAATTGAACCGTTATCCCTCGCCGCCGCAAGGTGTCCGTAATAGTTCATGGTTCATGATGGACACATTTTTCGCCACCGTCACGTTGAAATAGGCGAACTGCATGATAAACTGTATATAGGCCTTATCTGTCTTATTTTATAAGATAGATCATTTTAGTTTATCTCCTTACATTTTGGCTTATCTTTATATTCCAACAATTGTTGACAAATATTTCTGAAAGCCGTAAGGAAGTAAATAATAGTGTAAGGCTTCATTTCTTTAGATCAGGAATAAAATATAATAATGTCAGGTAAACCAGTAGACACTACGACAGTTATCGTTCTCATTTTAAGATAATGTGAGTCCCTCCATTTGAAAATGTAATGTTATTATTCATATCCATATATATAGGATTTTTTATATATTTATTTTCATTTCATCAAAAAGTATATTGGTGACCAAATTGTAGTAAGTATTAATATAGCATTGTATTAAAAGGATTCCTTTTTTTGTCACGGAATTAACTGCACTTTTACAAGGGATAGTAGCAGTAAAACCGTGTTGGGATTTATAGTATACTGTCCAGCCACTTATCTCATTAATAACCATGTGAAGTGATAAGGGTGTGAAGGCCAGACTCTGAAATAGGAACTCCTTAAATTTGAATTAATTTAGTGACGTCCGAAGAGTATCACGCTTGTCATTTGACAACATTTCATAGCTCTATATATATATATATATATATATATATATATATATTCTATTTGTATTTGGTAAATGCAAGAAGATGTAGTGATTGTGGTTAAAATGGAAACAAAACATTAATCACAGGTATTAACCTATCAATTCCTTACTTGATATTCTATATCTTATTTTTTATTGAATGAGACTGATGATTTAGGGTTATTAAAAATGTTTATTTAAATAAGTAAATGAACACATTATAAATCAATTTGTGTTTTATTTTAACTGTTCTACGACACGTGTAGTACACGTATCTTAGCGATAGCCCTGTGTTAGTATAATTGTAAGGTTTATTGGATGTGAATGAGTTGGGAAAGGTGCCATGGTGGATTTCTATCAGCTATTGTCAGGCCTATTGGAGCAACTCAGGCATGGTTTGGATTAATTAATGTTAGGGTTGGTTATTCACTAGTATGTTTTTTCGACCTGGATTTTTCCCTGCCTTTTATCTGTATTTATCTGTATCAGTGGTTGCCATGCATTAGATATTTCTTATTGGCAATAGCCTAGGGAAACTGGAATAATATATTTCCATTATCCTTGATCCCGCATTTTGACGATGGATTATTAATAAATTATACCAAACAAAGTTATTGGAAAACTATTGTTCAGGATGATATTAAAATGATAAAATGATAACGACAATAAACCAGATGGCTATTCAAAAGGAAATAATAAAATATATAATGACTAAGCGTTATGTGATCGGTTGCACATTTTTCCATTATTACTCCATGTAAAATAACATGAATCACTTTTTTGAATAAATTGATAAATTATACATTGAAGTAAAATATGCTTCCAAAACTAACACTGTTTCTCCATAACATTATGTATTCCAATAATTATTGATTAATAGCAAGTTCAAGATGGTATAGGTCTTCCTAAATTGACAAATGTGTAAAGCAGGTAAAACTACCCTTGACCCTAATCGTCTGAACAAATAAATACCACATCAGTCATAAAGATATGGCTTCCATGAATACTTGTGAACCATACATATATGGTTATCGACATTCCAACTATGCAATCCACTGACCTATGTCATTCTGTCTTAGAGCATTCAAGAAAGTGTAGTGTCAGAGCCAATTAAAACATGTATTCAATACACCCTGCACCTCACACCAACACACTAAACCTTGGAGTCATGTTCGTTGCTGGGAGTCTTTTTCACCTCACTGTAAAAGTCAGTGGGCATATGAAAGAAGAGTTCATCGTCAAAGCAGTCGTCGTCGGCGGGGGAGGCCAGGCAGGGCAACTTGAGCACAAAGCCAGTCACCACGCCTCCCACGGCGGCCGCTGCGATGGTGGAAAAGATGGCTGCCACCTGGTAGAGGGCTTGCTCCTCGGCGCTGCGTCCTAGACCGGCCTTCAGCCCCGGGATGAGCTGCCGCAGCGCCAGGAGCTTGGGATCCCCCTCTGGAGGAGAGCGGTGGGCGAATATCTCGTACATACTCGGCCCGTAGGTCTCCTCGGTCGCCAGCAGGATGGCACAGATGCCGGCGGTGCACGAGATGAGGCCCGTCAGCCCGTGGAGGTTGTGAATCCCGCACTGGTCCTGGATCCGGAGGCGTTGGGCCAGGAACGGGGTGAGGTACCTGTATCCCAGGAAGCAGGCGGTGCAGCCCAGGACCCCCAGGGCATATGCTGCCGCAGGGGAGATCATCATGTCCACGGAGGCCCCCACCGTCACACCACCGGCCAAGGTCACGTTCTGGATGTCGGCCATGGTGAGCTTGCCCTTTTTGTTGAACACGGCCGATAGAGCGAAGGCAGTCATAGTAGAGGAGCTGAGCCCTATGAAGGTGTGGAGCACTGCTCTGTGCTGATCGTCACCCTTCAAGGTCAGGGAGGAGTTGAACGAAGGCCAAAACACCCAGAGGAACAGCGTCCCCAGTACAGAGAGGATGTCTGAGTGGTAGCTGGTGATCTCCTTTGAGTGTCCGTTTTTTAAATTGGGTCGGTACAGCACAAATGTCACCCCTAGGCCGAAGTAGCAGGCAAATAAGTGAATTACAATGGAGCCACCTGCATCATTGACCCTTATGTACTTCAACACAGCCCACTCTGTCACAGAGAAGAAGGGGACCTCTAAAAAGGCCATCACCAGAAGCTGCACAGGACTGGTCTTTCCGAGCACAGCCCCGAATGAGATGAGTACAACAGCACACGCAAATTCTGCATTTATGAGGTTGATCACCCCGAGGTGAATCTTGCCGTCTTGGTAGAACTGGAAGTAGCCTTGCACCAGGATTGCCCATTGGATCGAAAAAGTGGCAGTGAGGAAGTTGAAGACCATTCCACTGAAGCCGTAGAAGCGTAGAAACGCCAGCAGACAGCCGAAGCCAACGAAGATCATCACCTGCACATCGGCGAAGTAGGGATAGTCTCGGTAAAGAGAGTTGTCCATAGGTATGGTCATGTTGTTCTGCATCTTAGCGTTGGCATTGTCATCGTACGTGACGAAGAAAGAGTAAAGCACCAGAAGTATGACTTCCAGCACCAACACCAACGCCGGAAGGCGCACTCTCAGGCTTGTCGACGATGGATCCATGTTGATGCACAATGAACAGCTGTGAGTCGTGTGGCTGTAGGGCTCTTTTATACTGCAATTCACCTTTAGATAAGCAGCTTTGACCTAAGGGTCAAAGCTTCACAGGATTGACAGTGCACTGCAACCCCACATGATTTTAAAAAGTGCTGATAAAGCTGATGAGACGCAATTTATATCCTTTCATCTGAATATGTTAATTGTAATATTAATAGAACAATTATAATAATTATGAAAGACAAAAATTTTACTAATTTGAAAATATAAGTAATTACGATTAACTACGATTTAGCAGAGACATTATATTTTACCCCTTAATACTTTATGATTTAATTGCATTCTATTATTGTTGTATTATGTTTTTTTTAGACCCATACCATTTGTTTTTTTATCAG
The DNA here is from genome assembly GCF_026213295.1 of Gadus chalcogrammus. NCBI lineage: Eukaryota > Metazoa > Chordata > Actinopteri > Gadiformes > Gadidae > Gadus > Gadus chalcogrammus. The sequence continues at coordinate 17,910,802 of NC_079424.1, forward strand.
ATGTTCTTTATGAACTACGTCCGCTGTAAAAAATAAAAAACATACACTACACATCATGTTTATTATCGTTTTATTAGCCATGGGTCATCATAAACAAATTGAAGAAAATATTCCCTAACTTTATGAAACCATTATAATAGCAGCGGACTATAACTGATTCATTCATTCCTTTTTCAAAGGGTGTCTTGGAAAATGAACACGGATAGCATAAATAAGTAATATAATGATGATACCACTATCAGGTTTCTCCATGTAAAGATTGTCCCTTTTTAGAATCTTGCTCTTTGCTGTTCATTACTCAGCTAATAGTGTGACAAAAAGCCATAAATGATTTGATCTACCTGCAAAAGTTATCGTTAATATGTTGTTGAGATTATATCATAAGAGATTATATACAGCAGATTATGTCCATTTGTCAACTGCTGGCTATTATCTCTGATACCTAGATATTAGAGATTATATCCAGCAGTTTACAACTTTTTTAGTGCACTGGACAGTGTATGCTTTCTGACACGTAACTCAACATACTTTGCACTGCACCTTATTAGAGATGACCTAACTATGGTGCCTTACCATTAAAGTCGCTCTTTACTGGCTGGGACCCTACACATGAATTTAGATATAGTTACTATAGTTTTGCGTAGACAAATATGTAGTTAAATGGGCTTTACTGTGTATAGTAAAACATATAAAGCTCATACCCCTTTTGCACAAAAAGTGCTTAAATATCATATTTGCTGCACAATGGGATTGACTGATGTGGGATTGATTTATTAATTTGAATAATAATATTATTTGAATAATATAAGGGCAGATCATCAATTCTAGATTATTCTGAATAAATATATATTTTTTTTAAATCCTGACACATTGTTAACCCTTGACCCTTGCCTTGCTACATTTATGTATTTTTATTTCAAACTTGTAATATTACAATACCATCCCTACAAAGCCCCCTCCGTCATTATTTAGAGTAGGGTTGGCTACAGGTAGATCTGAGTTTGATCAATACCTGATGGTATGGCTGTTATCCAAAGCATTTCTCTTGGGATCACTCTGATCACTCAATGCCGTCTAAAGATCCCAGGTCTTTACATTATATTGATATTTGTGTCTTTTGCTATTCAATTAAAAATTGTATTGATGAATAAGTATTCTACCAAGCCCCGCTGGACGCTCTAGTCTAGACGCATGAGGGCTCTGCCGGGCGCTCGCCGCTCATGAGAGTAGGGGCCGAAGAAGAACCGATGGACAGGACTAACTCCCAGAATGCACTGCAGTGCCAACGTAGGCAAACAGGAACATGGCCACCGGTGTGTAGCATCAGCAGCCCATATTCATAGTCGATCGAGTTCGATCAAATTACCGTGAGTGTATCATAATCTAATACTTCTTGCACCTCGAAGAGTGAAGAACATTTTTCTTGGAGTGTTTGAAACCAAACCCGGATAGAGTCGTGTTGCTGGAATACATTCACTGACAGGTAAAGGATGAGAAAGATTCAGTTAGCATTGACATTAGCAATCATCAATACAGTATCAGCCCAATTGAATGTTGGCAAGATGCTCATCAATAACTTCAACATGCCATCGAGCCTCAGCCATGGATTAATTAAAAAACCTGACATTACATTGTCGCCAATTCTTGACTAAACCTGGTGTCAGCTCTGTTTTGGATTCTTTAGCTTAGCATATTTTGGGTGAGTTAATTGCTCAATACTTTGACCAAGTATTTATTGTATCATGTCAGTTGTAGACTAACGTTATATATTGTGCTTCAGCTTTGGTTTCTCTAGATCAAAGTCCGATATGTTGGAGAGTAAAGCTCATGCCGCTCAGTTACTGTTCCAGATGAGTGTACAAGTATTTATCTTGTACTTGTCTAAATACTGTACAGTCAGTATGTAGACATGTTAGCAATAGCTGGAGAATATTCTTGTGCATGTGTATTAATTTACAGTCACAAGTTGTGACTGTAACAAACTGATGGACACATATCTTGTGTACAGCGTTTGTACTCTTGAGGCTACTTTGAGCCGACCTTTACTTTCTCTTCAGAGTGGCAAAATGGCAAGTCCAAGGACCAGGAGAGTACTGAAGGAAGTACGCACCGAAGATGAAAACAATGTAAGTACTCAACTGAAACTGAGTTTCCCGCAGAAAATGTGTTAGTTAAGGTGGTGGGGTTTGCCTTCAGAACTTCAGGGGTGCAAACAACATTGTCAACATAACAACAGAAACAAGAGCATTCAAAGAATTTGGGAATTTTAAATATGCAAATATTGTCAGGTATACTGCTAAACAACATTGTTGTCAGTTTTGTATTTTTCATGCCATAGTTGAGGTGGCAGCCGTGTGTTGCTTAGGCGGCCACCTAGGCTGTAAAGTGCTGTGGGAAACCCTGTGAAGGCTCTCATTATTGATCATGCAATGGTGAATTAACAGAATTAAAGCCAATAATCAGGGCAATAATTTTTAAAGCCATTTTGAAAAGATTTTCAACGAAGTCTAGACCATAACCTATATACTTTTTGAGAAAGGCTTTGTGGCATCTGCAGGTTGCAACCAATTGTTTAATAAGACAATAAGACATTATTATTTTCCAAATCCAGGATCAACCAAATTTTCTTAAGGATGGAGATCTTCTTAAAAGCAAAATCCAAAATATTTTCATCTGTATTCAATCATAATAGTTATAAACGAAATGTGTCAATATAACCATATAAATATTTTTCTAGCTTTGCTTCGAGTGTGGCGCTTTCAACCCCCAGTGGGTTAGTGTTACGTATGGTATATGGATTTGTCTCGAGTGCTCTGGGAAGCACAGGGGCCTGGGAGTACATCTCAGGTACGTCTGAAAACCCTTTTTTTAATATTTATTTTGATTTATTTTTTACAAACTGGCATTTTTGATAAAAGTGTTAATAACCCTATTCTTTTTGAATGTGATAACTTTATTATAAAATATAACATTTTAGTTAGTGAATATTCTTTCTGAGGCCCCGTCAACATTTTTTTTTTTTTAATGTTTATATTTAAAGCACAGGAAAAGCAATCTAGCACAAATTATTAACATTTAACAATTCTTAAAGGCAAAAGTTTCAAGTAGCTACTTAAACAACATTGGGTATTCCATTATTGTTTATCATCTTTTTTCGTCATCCTTTTGACAGTTGACCTTGCTGTGATGACTCCATTATACTGAGAGTAAATTCTTCATGGCCACAATGAATTTGAAATGTAATTCCTTGATGATATCCACTTCCCTCTACAGCTTTGTGCGCTCGGTCACCATGGACAAGTGGAAGGATCTCGAGCTTGAGAAGATGAAGGCCGGTGGCAATGGGAAGTTCCGCCAGTTTCTCGAGCTCCAGGATGATTATAATCCCTCTTGGAGTTTGCAGGAGAAATACAACAGCAAGACTGCGGCCCTGTTCAGAGACAAGGTAGCTTACCTGCTAGCCAGCCCTGCTAGGAAGGTTTCACACACACTTTGAGCTAATGACAGCAGCATCTGACTGTATGGTCTTTAACAGGTTGCTACAATAGCAGATGGCAGGGAATGGTCCATCGAAACTTCCACTGCCCAGAACTGGACATCTCCTCAACCTAGGACTAGCATGTCAAATTCTAGTCGGTAAACTGGAATTAAATTCTGTTAGGCGTTTTGAAATGTTTTCCTTTATTTGAATTGCCCGTGGAGTTAACCAAATTGTACTGAGTAACATGTTTAATGTAATAATAAATAAATATATTTATATTTTATTTATATTATAGCTCAGTAGCACCCGGGCAAAACCCTCACAAGCCTGGCGACAAGGCGTTTGAAGATTGGTTGAGCGATGACGTGAACTCCTATCAAAGGTATAACAACATTACCTACAAACCTCCCCTCACATGTATTCTGTACGTATCCTCAACCAGTTGATCTAGGCTAGATTCAAGGGGATTTAATGTTTCCCCATGCATCCCACTTCTAGCGGAGGCGGCTACAGCGGAAATCAGGAGAACCGATACGTCGGCTTCGGCAACACGGTGACCCCAGAGAAGAGGGATGACGACTTCCTGAACAATGCCATGACGTCTATTTATTCAGTGCGTCTTCCCATAATCACATCAAGAGTCTGGTGAGTCACTGGTGGAACGCCTCTTTAAATGGCCTCTGTTAATTCACTAGGGTTGGAGCAACTTTGCGGTCGGAGCCAGCAAGTTTGCAACTGTTGCTAAAGATAATGTAAGTTTATTTATTTATTAATATTATACAGTTCATCACATTGGATTTGAAATTCAATTTAAAGTGTGTTTTTGTTTTATTTATTTTACTTAATACAGACAGCAAAACTGGCAAACCAGGCAACTCTAAAGGTAGGAATATGAGAATCAATCAATTAAAATGTAAAACAATGTACTGTATATACAATTAAATCCTTCTCATAAATCATGACGATAAGAAAAAAAAGATTCTCCCAATTTGGTAGATCTAATTTTATTTCTGATTAGTATTTTACATACTAATTTCTTACACACATTTAAACTTTACGTTTCATTACGTCTATGCATGAATTTGTCCTTCTGGCTGTGAACAGCTCTACCTCTTTAACCTTCCTCTGCCTTCTCTGGATGTAGTTAAAGGGCTATAAAGCGCCCCCAGAACCGGTAAAACATACCTGCTGCATGGCCCTTTCACTACAACGCTGACATTTGCCACTCATACGTTTTAACTTTAATTTGGGATTTAAATGGTTGTGGTTCTTGTGATTTGGAATGCAGCATCTGCATTTGGATTTAATCAAATGTATATGTGATTTTGATTATGTTGCCACATCCCTTATTTTGCCTTCTAACTAATTCACCGCTAACTCATTTAATGGATGATCTCTCAGCCAATGGTTCGCTAGCTAGAAGTAAAATAACTGAAGGATGATGTTGGCATCATCTAGACTCAAATCATTGACGTGGTAGTCTACATTGATTTAAACCCAAGTCATGGCGTCCCGTTGCCATAGGGATATCCATGTGTGCATGGCGGCTCCATGTTCAGCTGATGATCATTATTGTTCTGCTGAAATTGCTTCAGAGGTGTCGGGTTGGGTGTGGAACATTTAACTGCTAACAACACAGTGGGGAAACTCAATTTTTCTAATTAATTTGGACCCAAATACAATGTGATTCCTAAAAAAGGATAAACAATTATTTGGACCATTGTGTCCATTTTTAACAAAATAACCTGGGATGTAAAGTAACATGACTAATAACAAATTGGTATCCCATGGGGTTGGTAAAGGCTGTGAGTAAGATCAACTACCACACCACTACACCGAGGCTCTTTCAGTGCTACTAATGATACTCGCAGTAATGCAATTGCCACTCAGTGCCTCCCCGGTCCTCTTGCATTACAAATGTTGAACGTCTCTTATTTTGTTAAAGTGAATTCTTCCTTCTCACTTCCAACTAGGCCGCAGAGTTAGGACAGACAATAAATGAGAATGTTATCAAACCCACCCAGGAGAAGGTAACATTGATGTTTGAGGTTGTGGGCTTGGTGGCGGGCTGTAGTGCTACTGACAGTGAACGGCTTCAGAGGTGAATGTGTGCTTCAACACGATGCGTGTGGGAGATGGCTCTGCACTGTTAACCGACAAAAGCAACGGAGATAATGTTGACATCTTTGATTTGATGGCTTTTCTAGTCGGACTATCTGCCTCTGCAATTATTGAACTTATAGATTGATGCGATTCTTTGCTCCTTTCTGAAATCTTCCACAATGAAATTATTGCCGCTCTGTTTACGGTCTTTCTAGAGAAAAGCAGTCTTATGTAATTTTTTGTACCACAGTTTTAATATATAATAATATAGGAATATAAAGATATGTGTATATTAAAATAAAATTATGTCATACGTCTTTGATATGGAAATTCCAATATGTTGTAAATTAATTGAAGGTATGGCACCCTTGCAGGGCTTTGTCCCTTTCTCTGCCTCTGTTGCTTAAAACCAAGCTGTTTTGGGTAATATTAAGGCTTTTGCATTGTACACTTCACTGTAGGGATATGTTCTGTAATAAAAAGGCTGATTAGGCTGTCCAGAAAGGTCACTTATCAAGATGTATTTCAACACCAGGTGTACCACACGCACTGGTTTGCTTTTGCGTTCTTACATCCAGTAGCCATTGTCTATGTGTGTGTATGTGTAGCATTGAATGTTTAGAACTGCACAACACAGCCGCTTTTGTCCAGCAAATCTTTGAGAATGTGTTTGCATGATGGTTTAAAAGTCTTATTTTTCTGATGCTGTGGCTTATCCAGGTTAAAGAAGGGAAGTTGCTAGATGAAATGACAGTAGGCATCTCTGGGCTGGCCAACAAGGTAGGACGGTGGAGGACAGAACCTCTACTGTACTGTGTGAATCCATAACCAGTCTTCTCAGCAAGGAACTCTGCCTCCCAGCCCTGGTATACTTCTACTCATTGGCCCTCATTCAGACCGCCCTTTAAAAACGCCATAAGGTCTGCTCAACAAATTAATGGAAAATAGTGGCAGGGTCTGTTTCCATTCAGATTCCTGGGTGGAGACTGGTTTGGGTGTGTTGTATATGTTTCACCAATGTTAACAGAATTTTCCGTTTTTCTTTTGCTGCCATTAATTTGGTGGTGAGTACTGTATTCAATTTTACATGACATGTATTTTCACAAAGCTGCTAGTTTTAGAAATCATAAAATCGAAGACATTGCCGAGACTGGTTAAACACAGTTCTCTAGCTACACATTAAAGATTGTTTAAACCACATTGATGACTTAAAATGTGTTTAGTAGTGTGTGTAAATATATATATCATTTCAAATGACATCATTTCAAATGACGTATATATATATATATATATATATATATCATGTCATTTGAAATGATTAAGTGTTAAAAGTTTTCTCCTAATATTCTCCTAAATATACAGTTTCATTGTTTTGATGAAGTACAACTTAAACTACGTCCATTTTGCGTAATGGATCTCAATAATCAGAACCAAAGCTAGGGTTTTAACACACAAATTGCATTGGTAAACTGAAACTCTTCGCCATAGGTTCAGGGGGCTGGCTCCAAGCTGACTGATCTCTTCATGGGAAAAACCGAGGATGGGTGAGTACAGTGAGCTACTGACCTTCATCCCCACATCACTTCGGTCGATGCATGGTGTAAAGCATAACCACAACCTCCTTGGCTTCAGGTCCACTGGAGACAGCTACCAGAACATGGAGTCGACCGGGGTCTACGAGGCTGGCTCCGGGCAGCCTCCAGCCAAGGACTTCTGGGAAACCTTTGGCAGCAACACCTCCCTGAAGCCCAAGAAGTCCCCCAGCAGCGACAGTTGGACCGTGGCGGACAACTCCACCAAGAAGAGCTCCGACAGTTGGGACAATTGGGGCTCGGAGGCGGCGTCAAACAACAAGCACAGCACCGGGGACAGTTGGGAGGCCTGGGACAACAACTGGGAGAAGGCGGGCGACGCGAAGCCCACTAAGAGCCCTTCAAAGCCCGCTGAGGAAAGCTGGGAGAATGCAGACTGGTAGTGGTCACACACACACACACACACACACACACACCCTCACCTTACCTCTCTTCCTGGTCCTTTCTCATCCCTCCATCTCACAGACACTTTCAGGGAAAGGAAAGTCCGATCTTGTTAATCCATTTTTATATCATAGCTATTCATGAGTTGCCATTTCTGATGTCAAAGTGTCTTCAGTGGATTCATTTGAACTCAAAAATCAACGTCAATTTCTATTTCCTCTTGTGAATAAATCGGTGTTTATGTCGGGTGAGTTAGTGGGGCCTTTGATTTCACCTTACATTTATTTATGCATAAGGTTGCGTTTATTGTCAAAAGCGTATACCCCATCTACATGATAACCCTCCTCATTTTGGTACAGTATTCTGCCTCAAATAATAGTATTGTGTAGAATATTCAAATGAGCTAAAAACGTACATGGTAATCTAGTATCAAAATGTAGTTGGCAAATGTTTTATATATTTTTGATGCATGATTTATTATTTATGTTTGTCTTGCAAGTATTAAAAGCTCAAGGAAGTATACTATATTGTTGAAAAGACAGCTTAATTATAGAAATTGGTGAAGATATTCATGTGGATGAAATAAATTAGGGAAACTGGTTTGTAAAAGTCACCTACTTCTACAAACCAGAAATTTGCTCAGATTCATCTCTATGTTCACATGAAATTTGAGTGGCCAAATATGAATTCATCTTTTGGGGAAGGTTTTGCAAATGGTAAGCGCAAACTAGGGTTAGTAAAACAGAAGTTGTACCATCATGAAACCATGTCCCCGCGACAAACGTTAAAGCTTCTTAAACTTCTCTCCCCGTCTAAAACTTCTAATTTTGACCTTAATCTGACAGGCAAGCCCTTTCATAAAACTTAAACAGGAAGAAAAACTCCTGTAAAATCTTCAATTAGGTAAAAAACAAAAATCGATTTAACCCATGATAATAGGAAAGAACATTTGTATTTATTGTATAGATTTTATTTTCAAATAAAATATTTCATAGGGACCTGATTATATTTTCTTAAAATCAAAAATGTGTATCAGAATATTTGAAGATGCATGAATGTATTCTTTTCACAAATGTTTGCCATTCTCAATTTGTAGAATCCCATTTTAAATCCCTGCCTTATTGCTCATTGGTGCACTCGGTCTGAGCCATATATAGATGCATATTTACCCAGCATGCCATGCTGGACGGTTCATAATTATGTCCTGGGCAATAGGCAATATCATAATTTAAAAGTTTCCTCTGTATAGTGATGATTCTCTAACCTGAATCGTTTGTAAAGCTGGATTGTGTGTGCTTCATTAGACATCTAGTTTAAGAATAAAAAACATAACTATCAAGACATACTTCATACATGGAGTATGTCTACGACTAGAGGATTTGACACTTTTCTAACTCTGGGTGTCATGGTCATACACCTATGAGCTTAGTTTACCAAATTAATTGTTATTTAGTGGGGTTTCCATACACCAACAAAACGTAATCTCTGTCCAGGGCGTTTTATATGCTATAGTTCCCCCATAGACGCACAATGTGTTGATGCTACAAACTGATAGGAATTTTGTCTGCTGTGACCCCTTATTCAAAGTTATGTCTTTTTTTTTCCAATTTTAGGTTTGTGTACAATCCATACAACCTCTTGCATATTATCTATATGAATTATCAGCTTTGTTTCTTTATATATATGTCCTGTTCACCCTGCATGGCCCCATATGTGTAAGACCTATGACTTTGTACATTTCGAACAGAAATACTATTGTAAGATGTCAGCATGTGTTGTGAAATGCAGGAAGTGTTGAATAGAATTGAAGTCTTCATTAGTGTGCTCTAATTGTTATAAAACACTATTAATTGGTCCCATGCATGCATTGGACAAATGTATACCAGATGTTTTGGAATTTAATAGCTATTCTAGGTGATGTGAGTGCGGTTCCCATGGTGCAACGTGCTTGGACTTGAAAGATGTAGTCCCCCTGATCCCATGTACAGCCTCCACTGCCAATGTGGAGCAACTCCAAACCCATCCATGTTTTAGTGTTCGGTTGAGGCTTTTGTGTTATAACCATTCTAACTGCCCCTAGTTGTCACAAGTGCAGATACTAACAAAAGTAAAAATGGTCACCATTGCAGAATACTAACAAACGTGAATCCTAGGCTTTTAATCATATCTGATGCTGTGATGCTGTGTGTCGCCATGTTCTCTGCTGTAAATGGCCGATCTGTAACTCATTCACGTGAAGAGGGGACGGGTACCTCCCTGTGTGGGTCTACTTAGGGGACATTCAGGTTCATTTTGGGAGCCTTCCTCTGACTTCCCCTTCTGGATATATGTGATCCGACGGCATCCAGGCGACTCGCTCCCCAAAGTCGCCTATACATTCCATCCCATCTCTTCCCTTGATAGGTTTACTGTGTTGAGAACTTGATTTATGTAACCCGGGGGGGGGGGTGCTATCTAGATGGGTCTGATGCATTCACATGTCCTCAACTGTGACGACCCAGGGACACCCACTGCAGAGGGCCCTCTGCTGTCCGTCCCCCCCCCCCCCCCAACCCGGGCTATGGTTTGCAAAAAAAAAAAGTTGTATTGGTGTTTTTTTTGTGGTTGCAGTAAACCCTTTTCTTTTCATGATGATGGCTCGTATGTCATACTGAGTTTATGCGTGTGCCTTGTGAATAAACATGTATGATGAATTGGTGTAGGTCGAGATATATTTCACTTTCTCTGCTCTTTTAAGTCCCCTTGTTATGTATTGTCAATGGATGTTGTTATTGATCATGTGTCTGGTGTATAGGTCTACGGGGAACAGTGTGTATTGTCATCACTATTGCAATATCAATGGCTTGGTGATGTGGGGAAAATATTGTTCAGTTTATAGTTTATATAGAGTTTATAGATGGCATATTGTTAGCGCAGAAATCCATTCATTTCGATTAAATCAGGCAAAATCCTAGTTTTTAATTTATTTTCATGTGAGTATAAGAAAGTGTGCAATCCTGGTTTTTTTTCAATTTCAATGCAGGTAGAAAAAAATATTTTCTGCAGATCATTATTCGAATGTCATTACGGTAGGTGTTATTACAATGTTGCAACAATGCGATATTTGCAATTTGAGGACTATGTGAGGAAAATCCTTCTCATTGCAGACGGATCCATCTACCTTGTGGCCCGCCTACAAGGCGTGGTGTTGTATCCCATTTCCTAAACTATTTCATTGGAGGGGGGATCCTAAAACAGCATCTATGGCCGAGCTCGAGGGTAAGTAGCGTCTGAGCCGATACAAATGCGTTATGAGCGGTTAGTTAGTAAGAGGGCATTTGAATGTAGCGACGCCGATACATTGTTGATTGGGTTTCTCTCAGTGTATCGGACGTAAATTGTAAATAAGACCAACTCGCTGAGATAACAGGCTGCAATGGTGGACCGGAGCGGATAGCAAGTCAATGACCTGATGTTAGACGATCAAATATTACATGTCTGGAAGTTTAATTCGCTGATATTGAAGGAATAGCCTGAGCGCCGAATATATGGCGATCACACGTGTTAAGTGGCTGCATGAATGGCGGAATGAATTAGTGTGCGTTAGTTTCGGGTGTTGCATATTATTTGTTAGCATCGACTGGTGGATGCACATTCCGTCATCAGGCACATAACGTTACATCCCAATCCCCTCTTCCAACTCTCCACACATCAGCAGGGCTATAAATACAACGTTTACTTCACGGACAGCCTTTAGACCTGTATGTGTCTAAATGCATTGCTTTGCTGAACCGTAAGCTGTATCCTGTCATGGCCTAGCGTTCATCTTTAATTGTGGCTAATCGCAGTTTCAAGTATGTCCATTTCATTCACATTTGAAACCAGGCATGTAACATATGTCAGGCAAAACTGCGATTGCGACTAATTCCCCCGTGCTAGAACGTACCCCAGTGTATGTTGATCTCTAAATGTAACCTTTAATAAGCTCTTCATCAATTAATAATACATCAATAATAAATTAGATGTATTATCCCACCACCCATCCAAGAGTATTTTTGCATTTGGCAGATTGCTCAGAGAACTATTTGATTGTCAAATTGGCTTGAAATATTGGTTAGAAATTGGAGACAGAAGATTACAAACCTATCCTTAACGATGGAAGTGAATTGGACCAATGCTAAGCACTTTATGCAGACTAGTTTATCATCGCATGTTACCCTCTAGTGGTGTAGGTAGGTTTTCAAACCCTATTTGGAAGACTGAAAAAACACCAACAATTGCCTGTGTGCAGGAGGCCTCTGCGCTTGAATAGCTTGCTTGACAAAGGCCTAACAAAAGCTGTTACCCAAGGCTTACCTTAAAGTGGTCAGGTATTCATACAGTCTCATTAAAAAGCACACGTATTCTTGATATAACCCAAATATTGTTGTCCTTGCAGGGAAGCTGACACAATGTTTTTTACAGCAACGCTCTGAGATTGATTAATCAACTCATCACCTTTCAATTAGGTGATGTATTGCTTTATTTTGTTCCATTCTGTATTAAACAAAAGTATGAAAAAGGAATACAGAAATAGAATAGCAAGTGTACGTACAAGAGGCCAATTTTAGTGTGGCGCCAGGTTTTAATACAATCCAGTGATCCTGAGAATGAAATACGTGTGGTATACCAGTCATGGAGCTAACCTCCGGCAACCAAGTCTTTGAGTTGTTAAAATTCATGGGTGCTTCTTAATAAGTGGTTGTTTACTTCACAGGGTCCTGTAAACAAATAAAACAGCAGTGATGCCGCCCCCATCTGACATTGTGAAAGTTGCAATTGAATGGCCTGGTGCCAATGCGCAGCTTATTGAGATCGACCAGGTCTGTACTCGTTCACTGCCATGCTTTTAAACACTTCTAATATCCTCTCTACAGTCTGTTAAACAAGCACTTGGAGGCATGTAGACTGAGATTTCGTTTTAACTTCTGTTGTAAACCGAACACTGAGAATAATAGACGGACAGAGCGTTTGATCTATATTGCAGTTGAAACTGGAAGACTTAATCTTGACACGGCGGTTATATTTCTGACAGTACAGATAACTGCAGATTGTATTCAGGAACATATTACAATGTTGTATAACTGGGTAGATTCAAATGATCTTGATCAATTATAATATTCCTGGCTTTTTTGTTGAAGCATTTCAATTTATTTCCCATGCATTTATAATATATATTGCTTGTTTACAGAAAAAGCCTTTGTCTTCAATTGTGAGGGAGGTATGTGATGGGTGAGTACAACACTTTCTATATTGATTTATTACTTAATGTATTTATTTATATGTAATAATCTAGGTAAATTCATTCAATGTGCATATTAAAGTGTATGGTCACCAAAGACGGGAATAAAAGGTTGTACAGCAGTGTCGAATTGCCTTCATGTTGCATCAATAAAAAAAGAATATATGATCAGTTTAAAACAAAGTGTTAGGAAATAATGTACGCTGAAATAATGGTTGAAGACTAGTACAAATTAAATTGTATATTTTGGTAAAATCCACGTTTTGAAATACATCCAGTATTCACACTTCTAAAATGATTTCCTCTTCTGTCTAAATAAGTGTTTTCCTTTGGTCAATGACCTCCTTAATGTTCTTAAAGCAGACTATCATCTCCAGACCGTCCCTGACTCTGTTTGTCCCCCGTTTCCTCCTAGAAGTGTCTGGGTTTCTTTTTCACATCGTATCTTGCCTCATGTTTATTCCGACAATAAACACACTGCCAAAAAAATCAATTTCCATTCCATTTAAGTTTGCTGCAGTTCTCTCTCCCTGCGGAGCAGCTTTCCTTCCGTACACGCACAACGCCCACTTCTTGTGTCCTCTATCCATAAATCCTCCATCTGCCGTAACGAATAGACCTTCTGGAGGCCTCCGCTAGATTTCAAATATCTTTTTCTACCACGCGTGTACTGTTTGTCAATGTGTGGAAATTGTATGTGGGGTGAACACAGCCTACCCACATTCTGTTCTGAGAAACATGCATTTTTCCAAAAGATCTTGCTCATGGCGTTGACTAATGCCAAAGCATCTGCCACGGCTGCTCTGATGTTCCCTTTCCTTCCCTGTGCTGTTTTAGGTGGTCGCTGTCTGGGGCAGAGCAGTTTGCCCTCCGATATGCAGACGGGCCCCAGCTCTACATCACAGAGCAGGTGATCCCCTCTTACTTCTAGTTGTCGAGCGGACTGCGGTCAGAGTTTAACTTTTTTTAAAACCGCTCGCTTACCCGTTCTTCTGTTTTTGTCTTCTAGAGTCGGTGTGACATCAAGAATGGAACCATCCTGCGCTTAGCCATTTCTCCTGTAAGGCACCTATTTATCTAACTATTTATTTAAAAGTGTCATTTTTTCATACTTCTGGTTCATCAAACAATGCTTCATATTGTATGTGACAAGTTAAAAAAAGTTAAACGTCAAAAACATATCATGCAAGTCACTGGAATTGCCAAAAATCTTTACTTTTATAAGTGCGATGCTCTCATGGAAAGCATAGCAAATTAATCTCCTTTCAAGGCAATACTTTGGGGTAAAAAACGAACAACAACAATCCGATGGTGTGACTAATATTAGGGGGTATGTGCTTGACGTACGTGCCCAGGCCCGTGCAGCTCGTCAGTTGCTTGAAAGGATCCAGTCCCATGGCATCGACGCGCGCCTGGAGGCCCTGAAGGAGCTGGCCAAGCTCTCCGCCGACCCCACCTTCGCCGCCGAGTTCATCACCATGGAGGGCATTGGCACGCTGGCCCGGCTCGTGGAGAGTGGCACTCAGTGAGTCTTCAACACCTAAACGTATAGAAGGGATGCACAGACGTGTGCAGTGTTGGGCGGGGAATCAGCTTCGATGCTGGGTTTATTTATTGGAGGGCTTTGTATTTTTTGATGTCATTGGTTATCATATTTCTCTTGTCTCTAGTATCACTGCATATTTTAGGTACATTATGTCAAACTGTGTTTCTGTTATTCCTACCACCTACATGTTTTCCAAGATATTGATGAAAAGTGCAGTGTAGTGTAAAGTTTTAAGGGCACCCCCCAGCAGGCGTACTACCTGCTCTTGTCTGGTAACCATAAAGCAGAGTCAACCCAGTAAAGTCTGTATGCACTGAATAAAAGTGGGAAAAAATGGGTAATAAAAAGTGAATGTTCAAAAATGTTTGTCCTGAAGCTTTGGCGAGATGCTGGCGTTCACCCTCACAGCCTTTCTAGAGCTGATGGATCATGGCATAGTTTCCTGGGACCTTCTTTCCCTCTCCTTCATAAAACAGGTATGACTAACTTATTTATGTTCCACTGTTTCACTCTTCAAGGTCTTCTAGGGTTTTATGCAAAAAGTTACATCTTATAAGAAAAGTTTGGAGCTCCGGCTTTAAGTGCTACGCATGAATTGACAATATTTTCTTTTCTTTTCATTTACTTGACCTTCCACCCTTTGTGCTACCGGAACTGAGTGGGTTGCTGTTGCCTAGCAACTCGCTGTGCCTTATGTTACTTGGATGGCTCTTTTTTATTTATTTATTTTTTCTACTTTGTGAAAAGCTAAGCTAATGTTCTTTTAGTGGAATGCGCTAGAACTGTGGATTGACTCTGCAGGCATAAATCCAAATTCCAGACAGCTCTGAATGAAAATGTGTTTTACTGCTGATTTAATTTGCCATATGGCATATCTTAATCAAGAGCACTTCTGCTGTTATATATTAATAGATTCAGCGCACATCCAAGCAGTGCATACAGATCTAAATGTAGATATCGTTGGTGAGAGCAAAGTTGTACACCGTTTCCCACTCCGAGCATGGTCTGCATTCTTTCAAATGCACGGACCCTTAACAGTTCTATCTGGGCGATTAGAGCGTTTGATTGGTCCACTAACAGACTGCTACCCATAAATGTGGTGATGCACCTTTTGATATTTAACCTGGTTCCGAATAGCTGTCTATTATCTACATGCAATTGCAAATCATTATTTCCTTTGAATCTGAGTTAAGGTATCTGGCGTTCTGCAACAGGCCCTAAATCATTGACAACACTTAAACTGAACAGAGTTCAATGTACATTGTTATGACATTATACTTTTTTATCTTATATTTTCTTATCTCAAAAATAAGCTTGCTGAGCAATTAATTTCCTAATCTTAACTACTACTACTTTTTAACTATGAGCTGATACCAAACAGGCAAACTGTACATTGTTCTAATTTTACATTTAAGATTTACTGCAATGTATTCTCTTGTAATGAATGGCAGCACTAGTTAATGCACTATTGAAATTATGTCTGTGTGTGTGTGTGTATCTAGTGATTGTATGGACAACATGTAAGCATATTCTCAGTCTATCCTGAATTTCAAAAAGAGTGATGTGTCTCTTAGTAGAACGCTTGATTAGGACATTAGGACATTGTACAGTAGGGCAATGTGGTGCTGTGTTATTCATGGAATTTTTAAGTTATCTTTCCTCTTACACAGTCCCCCTTTCTACAGAGAAAGGAAACAAATGTATAAAAATGAATAAGCATGTGAAGTAGCTATTACTCGATGAGTCACCAGCAGTCACACATCTGTTACTGTAGTCACACACCTCTACGCTAGCAGCACACTCAGCGAGCTGCACTCAGGAATAATAATTATATCCAAACAGACCACCAAAGCGCCATAACACAACCGCCTACAATCCAGAGAAAATGTCCTTGTATTGCATCTCAGATTTGATAGTTTAGCCCAGACAAGGCAACCCCTTCCTTTGTCAGAGAGTGACAAAAACACATCTTTAAATGTAAATGTTATTTTAGGGTTAGGCGTGTGGTTCCCAGGAGGTACACAGGATGATCCAAGTCAGCACACATAAAAATACAATGAAACAGAGGATTTTGACGATGCAACAATAAAACAAGCAATAAGTAAGCCAAACAACAAAGTGAGTTCTACGCCGAATGTATTTGGGTGACGGTAGAACGTGAGGCAGAAGGGGGTTTACGACTAGACCCATTAAGCGCGGGAAGGGCTGTGTATTAACAAGTAGGGCTGAACGATTTGGAGAAATAATCGAATTGCGATTATTTTGACCAATATTGCGATTGCGATTTAGTACGCGATTTTTCTTTTTAAAGTTCCTTATGTCCTGTATTATTCACTAAACTAGCAATTAATCATTCTATAGTATGACCAACACAACATTGAAAGCAGTCAACATATAAACTACCCTTTCCTTTAGGCCAGACCTATGGGTTGAAATTAATTGATGCATGAGTTGAGATTATAACATCTTTATTCAACTATTGAATTTTTAAAATAAATTGGATATCGCACTCTATTACATCATGATGTCGGTTTGAATTCGATGTGATGAAGATGGTGTGTTCAATAGGATTGGATTCCCAACAACCTCAGCCTGGCGGTAAATGACTAAAGTAATAATAACTATCAATATTGTCCGTCCGTCCCCCCGATTAATCGTTCAAGTGCAGAATAAGAACTTCAGCCCAGTCTGTGTTTGCTTCGCTTTCCTTGCAAAATATAGTGCAGTGCTGCGTTTGTTAATGGTCAGAGGTGGTAAGCCAACCTACGTGCGTTCGAGCCATGAGGCAAGAAAAACATGGATGCTCACACTTAACTACAAGAAGACAAATGCATTATTATAATTCTAGATTAGCTAAGAAAATGATCTAGTTCTGCAAAAAGTTGTTGTTGACAGTAAGGGAGCCGACTATACATTGCTGTCATCGTAAGAGAACCCTTCAATAAAAAAAAAGTGCTATTAGTTACAATGCTAGCTGCAGTATCGGTATCGGCATCGAAACATCTCTACTTCAGACGGGTAAAAGGGTGCGTGGCGTCCCCAGATCGCAGGCTACGTGAACCAGCCCATGGTGGACGTGTCCATCCTGCAGCGCTCGCTGGCCATCCTGGAGAGCATGGTGCTCAACAGCCACAGCCTGTACCACCGCGTGGCCCAGGAGATCACCGTGGGACAGCTCATCGGCCACCTGCAAGTGTGAGCATACACACACGCACAGGAGCCCCCCCACCCGCTGCTGTGGGGGGGGTGGAGGGCGGAGAGGAGTGGTCCGGCGGTGGCGCTCTGAATTAGTTTGTAGGCCCCCCCCCCCCCCCCCCCCCCCCATTGACTAGAAGAGCTGAGGTTGTCTGTGTGTGACCCGCCGGTGGTTGCTATGGGGACCTGTCATATCGATAACAAACCAGCATATCTTTTATCGCAACAATGATTTTTTGTATTATCAATGGTCTCTTTTGATAGCTGGTAGCCTTTCAGAGGTCTACAGAGTTTTTGACCCACACAAGCGATGTGATGAAGATGGTTTGTTCAATAGGATAGGATTCCCAACAACCTCAGCTTGGCGGTAAAAGACTAAAGTAATAATAACTATCAATATTGTCCCCCCCCCCCCACGGCGAACCCAGACCAACACCCTCAGTGTAGTACGGGTTCGACCTCACATGTCTGTGGAGCAAAATGCTTCTAATGGTTTGTTGCCTGTCGTTGACCTTCTCCACAGGTCCAACCAGGAGATCCAGACCTACGCCATCGCCCTCATCAACGCTCTGTTCCTGAAGGCCCCCGAGGACCGGCGACAGGTCAGCCACCAGCCCGTTGCGCTCCTCCGAATCGCTCATAGGACTAACTGGGGGAGGGGGAGATAACATGTTACACTCTGCGTAATGCTGCGTGCTCACTCACACTAACAGTTTGAAATAACAATGAATGTTTCATAATCCAGAGTGGGCTAGTGGACTCACTTAGCTGTGTATACTGTGTAAGGATCTTTGGACAAAAGACGTATTGCCTCCCCGTGGATTCATATCGGTGTGGAACTGAGGGCCAGTCGATTGGATGCTGATTTGGATAGAGTCTGCCAGCGCTCATTCTTTAGATTTTCTTGGACTGGTGACGTCATTTAAAAATCAACCAACCATACCCTTGTGAGTTTCCTTCTACTTTTACTTGTGCTCCATATTATTTAAAACTGAAAAAAACAATTCAGTACAGCATTACAATTCTAAGAAATTATTAAACTCAAGTATGTAACATTTACGTGCAAATATTGTACTCTCTATTTACTAGAATCCTATACACTGTTCCCCTTTGGGTTCCATACGGTAAGGACATGTCGAGTGTTTCAGGCCAGGAAAACCTGGTACCAAAAAGGACATGCAGTCCCACCAAGGACACAACACCTGCTCCGTCAGACACCCTCATGTATTGGGAAGGGACGGCAAAGCACAGCCTCTGGAACAACACTTGAGATTTCCCGTTCTCCTCAATTTGACCCGTGAAATTGTGTTTGCAGCACAACTGAAAGTACAACTGACTCTGCGGAGGGGCAGTATGTCTTGTCGGGTGTTTGGTGTTATTAATACATATCATACCATCTGTGTATGCTTCCACACAGCGCACTAACACACTACCGCGGCACCTCATGCCTGGCTGCCTCTTCTTCTTCTTCTTCTTCTTCTTCTTCTTCTTCTTCTCCATGTCCTGTCTTATCATTGCTCGGCTCCCTGTCCCCCAGGCCAGGTCTGTCCAGTTACGTGTCAGTCGAGTACCGTGGTTCTCAAGGTAACTCGCTTCTCGTGGCAGCAGGAGAACAGAGTTACCGCTTTACATTTTCACCCATCGCATCCAACTGGTTCCCCGGTCTGAGCCAAGCCTTAAACCTATTACCCTTTTTACCGAATTTGCCTTTTGAGTAGCGGGAGTTCATCTCCACACTGTACATTTACATTCAGCCATAGCAAATTGATACGACATCCAGTTTGTTGAACTCTTTCAAACCAGCCGAGCTCACAAATTGCTTGGGCCGGACCAACTTGAAAGCAGTGACGGGGGTTATGGGGGACGTTCCCAGGGGCCAGACGATATGTATCTCACCATGGTAACGCTCGCGCGCTCTGTGTGCATGCTGTATCTGTCGGCGTTCTGCATGTACAGTATATCACGGCCCATGCGCAAGTTTGTAAGTACTGTTTCCATCACTGTTGCACCTTCCCTCTCCTCACACCCCCACACCCCCATAGGCGGAGTGTACTAACCCACTGGATCAGCAGCTCACTGTGAGTACAGTCCCCCCCCCCCCGCCCCAACCCCCCCCCCCCCCCTTCTGTTCTCTCCCCCCCCTCCATTGACTCCTCTCTCCTGTTCCCCTGTTGAGCCATTCAAACGCTATGTGCTACGTGGTCTCTGTCCTTCACACAACCAGGGGATACAAACGCCGCGGCCAGGCTGCTTTAGCACCTGGACGGACCCTTGAAGACGGACCACGACTCACACACACACACACACACACACACACACACACACACACACACACACACACACACACACACACACACACACACACACACACACACACACACACACACACACAAGGTTGAATCTGATTGTTATTTAATCATGCGCTGGTATAAGACAGCATGCAGCCTACTATATAAGTCCCAGCGGGGAGCTGTTGGAGTCATTGTAGCAACCCGGGGCAGTTAAACGATTTGAAAAGTGGTAAACATTTATGATCAGACCAAGTATGTCCAGCGTGAGAGTAATCGCCTCACTTATCAGTGGCGGGGGGCAAATGGCATTGCGTGTGTTGTTTTTTCGGAGGTGTTTTAACTCTCTGCGCACTTCCCTAAGTCAGCTGCTTTGCTCTTGTTTGATGTTCAATGCGGGAAGAAATACTAAGGAGAGAAGAAAAATTGTGCCGCATCTGTCACGTTGTTTGACTCCCTTCTCCTCTCTCCCCAGGAGATGGCGAGCACTCTGGCTCAGAAACACCTGCGCTCCATCATCCTCAATGTGAGTCACAGGCCCCAGAGCGCACACAACACACAATTAATGGCTGGTGTAACTGCAATGGCCGACAGTAAATTAGTCGTCCGATTTTTCGAGGGGTAGAATCAAGGGGCCGGGATGCCTTTTGATAGGAAACGTCTCTGAGGGGACGGATTCACTGCACCAAGCCATCTTTCATGAGCAGTGACACCTTTCTTGTAGAGTTGATGTACCAACATTAGAAAGTATTGGATTAGGGAAGCTGATTTCCCTGGTCTAATTCTTCACAGAGCTCCCTCTAGATGTCAGTAAAGGACACTTTGGTGGTATTGCAGTGTTCCTATGTTTGCATAAGCAACAAAACAGTTTCATATTCAAATGCTCATTCCTGTTCAAATATTCATTCTTTCAATTCAATCAGTCAATCTTTTGATGAGGTACTTCAAAAAACAGTTTTTTGCTTTTTGCATCATTATAATGAGACAGATTAAGCAGTTAACGTCTCAAACGTGCAAATTTAAAAACTGTTTGCTTTGAATTATACACTGGTACTGCTGTCGTTTGTGCATTGTAGTTACGTGAACCCCTGTCTGAATCGTATTGCGATTTCTATTACAGCATATCATCAGAGGAAACCGGCCAATCAAAGCAGAGATGGCCCATCAACTTTATGTTCTTCAGGTGCTGACCTTTAACCTTTTGGAAGAACGTATGATGACCAAGATGGATCCGAATGACCAGGTAAATAAATTGATCTCTATTTTGATATGATGTGTTGTTCCATTTTTTCTTTCACAGAAGTATTTTTATTGTTGATGTGACTGTTGCTAATGGGAATGTTTAGCTGAAAAGTGTTATGCCGCTTTTCCACTGCATGGTACCAGCTCGACACGACTCGACTCGACTCGACTCAGCTCGCATTTTTTGCGTTTCCACCGCGATCTAGTACCTCAAGTGGCTGCTTTTTCTAGTACCGCCTCGCTCTAGGTTCCAAGCGGCTGAGCCGATGCTAAAAGGTGACGTCGGCAGACGGCCGGCCACTGATTGGCCAGAGAGTGTGACGAAGTCACGAGAGCGACATGGCAACCATGCTGGTAACGATAGAACAGCCATAGTAGCGCCGCAGCCAACATATTCCACTTCTTCAACATGCCAGCTAATAATACGAACACGAATACCATCGCATCGATGTTCTCCATTGTTGTTATGTGGGTTCTGTCCATGTGTGGGTTACGTAGGTGTTGTTTGCGTCGCGTACAAAAATACGTCACGGCCCTTTCGCGCAGACGACCCCGCCCACGTCCCGGAGGTACTATTTGCGGTGGAAAAGCACCCGCGCTGCTACCGTGTCGAGTCGTGTCGAGTCGTGTCGTGTCGAGTCGAGCTACATGTGCGGTGGAAAAGCGGCATTAGTGTCACGGTTCGGTAACCCCTTGATCTGTAGTTTGGGTTGGGTTCTACATATCACAGCACACACCATCAAGAGATAACTTTGAAGTCATGCTAACGCTACTATTCCTGTTGGTTTGTGGCGGTCCAGGCTCAGAGAGACATCATCTTTGAGCTGCGCAGGATTGCGTTTGATGGAGAGAATGACACGGGGGGCACAGAGAAGAGGAAGGCCATGTACACAAAGGACTACAAGATGCTGGGCTTCACCGTGAGTCTCCCCCGCGCCGGTTCTTTTGTTCATGCATCCCTGATAAGGCTGCCTGAGAAAGGCTCTGAGTTGAACTCAAAGGTTTTCACTGTTGCTTTTTTTGCTTGCCAATTATCTGAACTAAACTAAACAGTAAAGGACAAAAAAAATCGTATTTTCCTATTATTTTCATCTTTCAAATCATCTCCTTTAATTGGTCTTTTAATTTTTGATCTTTAAATGTTTAGAAAATGTGATTCCTGCCATTGCAACGCACCATGAAGGGCTTTGAGTTTGAAGGGTGCTGTACATAAACCTGTCTCTTGCCTCGCCTCGCCTCTCCCCGTCTTCTGCGGCCGCAGAACCACGTGAACCCCGCCACGGACTTCACCCAGACGCCCCCCGGCATGCTGGCCCTGGACAACATGCTGTACCTGGCCAAGCTGCACCAGGACACCTACATCAGGGTCAGCTCCCCGCTCCCGCTCCCTAGAAGCTCCTCACTCACCCTCACGGACCGACCGGTAACACTGCTGCCTCTCCTTCCCCCCCGCCCACAGATCGTCCTGGAGAACAGCAGCCGCGAGGACAAGCACGAGTGTCCGTTTGGCCGCTGCGCCATCGAGCTGACCCGCATGCTGTGTGAGATCCTGCAGGTCGGAGAGCTCCGTGAGTACTTTGGAACAGCCCGAGGCTAAACAATGTTGTTCTTAATCCTCAAACTCAATCATGTAATTCCCCCCCGACACCAGCGTGAAACAATAACAATGAGGCGGAAGAAGCGGCTCCCTGAAATAGCAATAGTTTTTATTATTTGCGCGCCTTAATAAATCCTTACCTCCACGGTGTTTGCGCAGCGAATGAAGGCTGCAACGACTACCACCCCATGTTCTTCACCCACGACCGGGCCTGGGAGGAGTTCTTCTGCGTCTGCATCCAGCTGCTCAACAAGACATGGAAGGAGATGAGGGCAACGGCTGAGGACTTCAACAAGGTCAGAGGCCCATACGTGGAACATACAACGTGTGTTTTTTTAATGTAAAGGCCACCTGAATCAGCACTGTGCATTGGTTATGGGGGTAAGTTTGGAGGGTTGATGTTGATCCTTCCTCTACAGGTGATGCAGGTGGTCCGGGAGCAGATCACCAGGGCGCTGGCCATGAAGCCGGCCTCCCTGGACCAGCTGAAGAGCAAGCTGCGCAGTCTGAGCTACTCTGAGATCCTGCGTCTCCGCCAGACGGAGAGAATGAGCCAGGATGATTTCCAGTCTCCACCAATCATGTGAGGCTATATCTGAAACAGGCTTTTGACTAGTTTGCATTCATACCAGACCGCGAAGACTTGAGCCCACAGTCCTACTTTGTACACTCGCTCATTTTGATTTAGCCACTTAATGAATAAATCAATAATTATCTAGATTTATTGATTTATTCATTGAGTGACTACAATCAAAAATGAGTGAATAGAAAAAGAAGGATGATTAAATCCACGTACAGGGCTTGTACATCATAAGGCAGCATGGGAGGTTCTGTTGTTGATACTGCCATTATGAGAGGACTCAACAGAGTCACTGTAAAATAAATACGCAACGGCACCATGCCTTGTTGTGCCACGTCTGGCATGAGAAACGCTGCGGCAGTGTCAAACGCGACAATGTCTCCCCATAATGACGAATCGTTTCAGGATTAATGACTTAACAATGAAAAAAACGTGCTAACACAACGTGCTAACACAATGAAAAAAACGTGCTAACAACACAGCAGCGAACAGCCCAGCACTCCTAGTCCTCCTAGACGGAGGCGGTCATTGCTAAAGATCTCCCCTACAGAACCAACCCTCCTCTCTGCAGTGGCTAGGAGGGCGCTGGTACCTTACCCTGCCTTTAAAACAAAAATATTTGTGCCGCAGAATATTGTGTACTGCCTTTGCCAAGCGGTGTTATGCACGTCCTCCATCAACGCCCACGCGCGCGTGTGTCGGCGCCACCTTTCATGCTTTGCAGTGAGCTGCGGGAGAGGATCCAGCCCGAGATCCTGGAGCTCATTAAGCAGCAGCGCCTCAACCGCCTGTGCGAGGGAAGTTGTTTCCGCAAGCTGGGGAACCGCCGGCGGCAAGGTACGAAGCGGCACAGATGCTCCTGTTCTCCCCCCCCCCCCCCCCACACACTCATTCAGTGGAGGGAACCTTCCACCCCCATTGTCACTCAGGTCCCTCTCTCTCCCCCCTCTCTCTGCTCCAGAGAAGTTCTGGTTCTGCCGCCTCTCCCTGAACCACAAGGTGCTGCACTACGGGGACCTGGACGAGTCCCCACAGGGGGAGGTTCCCTTTGAGCTGCTCAGCGACAAGAGTGAGTCAGTCGTGGTTTCAAATGCCTCCGTCCGACGACTACTTGTGGTCCGGCACGGCTGAGAATTTATTCTTTGTTTGGTTTTCTTGTTCTTTGCTGCAGTTCACGTGTCAGACGTAAAGTCTGTGGTTACGGGGAAGGACTGCCCACATATGAAAGAGAAAAGTGCGCTGAAACAGAACAAGGTACGGTGTCAGGCCGTCGGTTGTTTGTTTTCATTGGTGTTGGTTTCTGTAGTGGTGTGGGTCCCCCCGATTGGGGCGGTTTGAAGAATACAAACCCTATTTGGTCAGTGTCTGTTATGTGTGTGTATGAATTCTGTTAAACACATGTTCACTAGAGGGCACCATCACATTTACTTGGCCTCAAGGAGTCGTTTGGACTTTGCTGTTCCCGTGGCGACCACTGCTTAAGGGAGGGGCACCCATTATCAACGATTCCCATTTAGTCCTTTTCTTCTTATTTTCTTCCAGGAGGTGCTGGAGCTAGCATTCTCTGTTTTCTACGATCCTGATGAGACGCTGAACTTTGTAGCGCCAAACAAATATGAGGTAGGCTGCCAACGTGATCGCCATGTTATTTTTGTATGTTGAGTTTGATATTCCCTCGCTGACGTTCCTCTCGCTGTGTGTGTGTGGGGTGCAGTACTGCATTTGGACCGACGGGCTTTGTGCGCTGCTGGGCAGAGAGATGAGCAGTGACCTGACACGCAGCGACCTGGACACTCTCATCAACATGGAGATGAAGCTCCGCCTCCTGGACCTGGAGAACATCACCATTCCCGAAGCCCCGCCCCCTGTGCCAAAGGAGCCCAGTTCATACAACTTCACCTACAACTACAGTTGAGGTGTGCGTGCAGGAGTCTGTGTGTGTGTGTGTGTGTGTGTGTGCGTCCGTCTGTCTGTGCGAGTGTGTTATTTGTGTGCATGAGTATAGTAGGTACGGGCATACTCTAGTTCGAGAGTAGATAAATATAAAGTCAAAAATAATTGTGTCTATTTTTAGCTACATCACAGGACTATTTTGTTTAGCCCTTGATACTGCATTCTAGCTTCATGATTATATTCTATTTGTATCTGAGTAATTAGCTTTTACATTCTTAAAAGATGCTGCCAAGGAGATGTGGTAGGTGTAGTCATTTGTGGGTTATTCACCTTGGCCTCCATATTCGACAAAATATATTGTGCAACAGTTAGCGAGTGACTGACATTCCATTATCGTTAGATTATATAAAAAGCCCATGTTTGTCAGATACATTTCTGAAAAAACAAGTAATGGACAACTAAAAGCCTACTCACCAGATTAATCACAAGTAACCTTGAAGTATTAATCCTTGATAAGGAATCAAATTTAAACCAAGAATTTAAAAAGCTACATTCCTATTATGTATACGTGTGTGTGTGTGTGTCCGTGAATCAATTTGTGCCAATTCAGATTTAAAGATTTTGTCTTTAAAGATAGAGCAAAGTTTTGCCTGCTTTAAATAATCGGCAAAAGATAATCCATACGGTACTTATCCATAAGGAAAATATTGTCTAAATCAGTCATAACACTATAAAACCTGTTTTTTCTCGCAAAAAACACAGCCTTAGCAGTAATAATGTCTATATATTTCAAAACATTTTTTGTGATAGTTATGCGTTTTTTCTCACTGCATTTTGTTACTCCATCTGGTGTGCCCTCACAAAAAAAAAAAACTTCTCACACTTCTAATGCTAAAATATTCTGCTCAGTCGTTTTTTTAATCCTGAGTCTTCAGGCCTCTTTAATTATCATCTTTTTTTTAAAGTTCATATCAACGAAGACCATTTCCCCAGCCTTGCCTTAGTACAAGTGCTGCAAGTAAAATGTCGGAAATGTGTTTCATAAACATGAAACAGCTCGCATTTTTGCATTTCAAGCAGTCTTGATGGTGTGCGTAAAAACGTAAAAATATATTTCATTTGATTTTTATAATTTCAATATGTTTATTGCGTATTTTTCGTGTTGTATTTGTGTTACTTTTATCTTCTATGGGTATTCATTGCGAGTGGATATTGTCATTTCAAATGCAGAATATAAATATATTTTTATAAACTATTGTGTAACTTTGCCGGCTGTGAAACAAAATTGATAATGACGTAGTCACACTGGTCTATTTAGTCAACCCTCGGTACGGCCTCTGTAACGGCAGTCATGTCGTCTCATGGGGACAGTTTATATGTATTGGCATTTATTATTTGTTGAAAAAAGTAAAATCATGAATGTCACGTGTTTCAATACTAATATGACCGGTTGACCTTTTCCAGGTAACAAAAAATTGAAGTAAATAATGCCTTTTACTGCTGATCCTGTGGCAGCGCTAGTGAGTTCTCTTTGAAATGTGTATGATTTCATGTGGCAGGTGGTGATGTATTTTGTATTTTATTTTTATCTTTTGTATTTTATTTTGCTCCTCAAATGTTGAAGCTGCTATCAGAATAGTGTACAGCAACAGCTATAATTCATCAGTAACCACCAACAAACGTTTGTTGTTGCGCTGGATGTACTAACTCTGGACACTTGGAGGTCTGAGCATCTTGCTTGACCCGCTAAACCACTTATAGCTACTTGCTAGTGCTAGTTACAAATGACGTGTTGTAAAGTACAAAATAACAACATTCAATCTAAATATGTTTTTCATAATTAGATACCTGTATATATAGTGTGTTACTTCATTGAAACATGTATGTGTGAATAAATACAAAGTCTAACTAATATTTGAATTGCATTTTTTGTTCATAGAACAACAAGAAGTTTTTCAGATAGCAAGTTTCACAAGCATACACAAAACAGAAAACCTTGTTATGTATCATTGTTATAGATATACAAACGTGTGTGTGAGTGTGTATTGGCTTGGGTGTCGATTTATTCTAAAAATCAACAAAAAATTGCAAAAATAATTTGACGTAAATTAAAAAGATTTTTAATATGCAAATAGCTCAAAATAGATTTTAACACAGTCATCTAGAATAGACCACTTATTTTTTTAAGATAATGATGTTATAGGCAGGAGATCGAATAGAGTTGATCCACTTGAATAAAGAGAACCCAGACAAAAGCCATTGAAAGCTAAGCAGAAACAGTTACCACATCAATCAATTTGACACCGAATACTAAATAAACAAACATAGGTGCTTACTCTGGATGACAAAAGCTGTGTGGGGGAGGCATGGGGAGGGGGGTACTCAAAGCTCTGCACCATTTGTCCACAATAGTGTAAATGTCTGGTCATCGTTTGAGAGGGAGATATCTTCCACAATCTTGGTCCAGTTAGTCACGTGAACCTCTGACCCTTTCTCTCTTCTCTGTTCACATCCCATCTTGTGGTGGGTGTTGGAAAGAAAACTTTCCATTTTGATTGTCCATTTTTCTTTAACTCCTTTGTTGGCTGGTACTATAGTTAAGGTTTATTTATATACAACAACACAAAACAATGTCAATATATGTATATGTATATATATATATATATATATATATATATATATATATATATATATATATATATATATATCATATATCATATAGTGTATATAAAATAAATACAAATATCTTCCTGCACCATGGAGGCTATGTATGACTATAACCAATTGGCTGGAGATGGTTTTGTTTTTATGTGTGCATATATACAGTGTGTGACGGGTGCTAGTACGGGCTCTCCGTGCACATATACTGCTCATGACTATAATCTTAGCAGTTGTGGTGGAATGGCGCCTTCTCTTCCTGCGCTCCCGGGTGACTAACATCCCCTGGAGTTTGATCCGGTGGACCGTGATCCTTGACCTCCTGCAGGAGGTCGACGTGGCACTGCTCCCGCCGCTCAGCGGACCTCCTGTCCAGGCCCTGGCTGGCCACTATCAGCAGAATCACAACCAGGAACAACAGCACCAGCACTGTGGAGCTGAGCTCGGGCCCCAGCGGGAGCATTTGTTGGCTCGATGGAGCCTCCTCAGTCTTGACGGTGACACACTGGGGTCGGCTGCTCCCTCTCTCTGTCCGCCGCTCGTGCCCGCTGGCCGGGCCGGCCCCCAGGTGGAGACACACGCGGTACAAGGTCTTTGGCACCAGGTGGGTCAGGTTGAAGCTCTGCGTGCCGGCGAGGATGCGCGTGGTGTAGGTGGGCATGGGCACCGCGTCGGGGTTGATCGCGCGCCAGAATAGACGCGTCATGGGCAGGTTGTGTCCGTTGGTCCAGGACAGAACCATGTGGTGCTGTCCGACCTCTCGCACCTGCAAGCCGGCCCCCGCCGCCTCGTGTGGGTGTCGCCTCAGGTTGGCGGGCAGCTGCTTCTGCCGGGGTCTCCTCCTGACGACGCAGTGCACCACCACTGTGACGCTGCGCGTGTCGGCGCCCAGCGCGTTCTCCGCCACGCACGTGAACAGGCCGGCGTCTTTGGGCGTCACGCCGGTGATCTCCAGGGTGCCCTCGGGGAGGAGCCTGTAGCGAGTGGAGTGGTTGCGTGCAGCGTGGGCTCGAGGTGTGTCCGGGGAAAGGCTGTGGCCGGGTGTTTGGGCGGCGGGCGGGCCTTGGGAATGAGCGAGGCCGGACGCCGGTCCTATCCTCACCCCGGAGGGCATCACCCAGTAGACCTTAGGCTGGGGCTCTGCCAGAGCTCTGCAGTGCAAGGCCAGGCTGGTTCCCTCTCTCACGCCGACGTACGCCGGCAGGGGGCCGGCCGGGATCAGGGGCAGGCAGGAGGCGGACATCTCCCGGCTGGACACTTCCTTCACCCTGCGGGCCCTGAGCTCCGGCGGCTCGGAGCACAGCGTGGCCTGCGGTTGGATGAAGCGCACCGTCCGAGGGCCGCTGCTCCCCGCCCCGCCCGCCCCGCCCGCCTGGGCGTGAGCCGCGGCCTCGGGCGGACGGGCGTCGTGGTGGGCGTGCCGGTGGAGGGCTCCGTCGGCCGCCCAGCGGAAGAGGCAGTCGCAGCGCAGCGGGTTGGAGTGCAGGCTGAGCTCCTGCAGGCCGGGCAGGGAGAGCAGCGTGTGGTGGTGCAGGGCGCTGAGCGAGTTGGAGTTCAGCATGAGGCTCTCCAGCCGGCTCAGGTGCAGGAAGGCGTGGGGGTGGATGAAGGACAGGCGGGGGTTGTTGGTGATCTCCAGCTTGGTGAGCTCGGGGAGGTTTTCCAGGGCGGCTCTCTCTATGGACACCAGGTCCTCCATGTTGTTCAGACCCAGCTCCTTCAGGTGGATCATGTCTCGAAAGCCCCCCGTCTCCACCAGCCTGATGCGGTTCTTGTTGAGGTCCAGGAACTTAAGGCCTGGGACTCGTCTCAGGGCTTGGGTAGGAACCTTGGTCAGCAGGTTGTCATAGAAGGAGAGGCACTCCAGGCTGTCCAAACCATCCAGAGCTCGTTCCTTCAGGACTCTCAGACCCATGCCTCCGAGCATTAGACTACGGAGGGACCTGAGCGCCTGGAAGGCCTGCTCCGGGAGCACCTCCACGGGGTTCCCTCCCAGCATCAGCACCTCAAGGCGGGGCAGGGGCTTGAACCACTCAGGGTCGACGGTGGTGAGTCGGTTGTTGTTCATATGCAGACGCAGCAGAGACTCCAAACCAGCGAACGCTCCGGCCGCCAGTGAATGCAAGCGGTTGTGGCTCAGGAAGAGCTCCTGTAGCACCGGATAGGAGGAGAAGGAGGCCTGGGGAAGGAGAGCCAGCTGGTTCTCCTCCATATGCAGGGAGAGCAGCGAGTCCAGCCCGGGACGTGGACTCCATGACGGGACGCCGCTGAAGCGGTTCTGGGACAGGTCCAGCTCGGTGAGGTTGGGGAGGCCGGGGAGCTCGTCGCTCTGCAGGCCAGAGAGGAGGTTGCTCTGCAGACGCAGGGTGTGGGTGTCGTGAGGTAGGGGCGAGGGGAGCTCTGTCAGGAGCAGGTCATTGCAGTCAACAGTGGGGGCTTTGTGATAAACAGATTCGGCGGAGAACCACGGCTTGATC